>NC_092737.1:32190995-32322252 GCF_047496885.1 Scyliorhinus torazame | reverse complement strand
TGCTCCCAGGCCACCTTGGCCAGATCCTGTCTTATCCAATGAAAACAGGCCTTCCCCCTTCCCCCCGGACATCCGCTGCAACATGTTTGGGGCTCCTGGGAGCGCTGACTTTTTTGACCCTTTCAGCCCAGTTTTTGGTGAGGATTTGTCCGTGAGGAGCTGTGGGAAGGTTTGGGGCATTTATAGAATCCCAGCAAGAAGAATCCAGGGAAGAACGCAGCGACGCGAACGTCCGCCATCGACCGCAGTGAGTGGGGGGCAACAGGTGGGAAGATGGTGGGAGAGAGCCTGTCGGGTGAGGCTGCACCCACCCTGGGGGAGGCGACGGGGGCGATGGCTGCAGATTCCCAATGGCTGGTCTCTAAGCATTTTGAAAAGCATCAGATGGGGACGATGTCCTGGCTTGGGGCCCGGATGGGTGGGGCCCTAGCCCGGTGAGAGAGGGGTTGCTGCGACCTTCGACGGTGAGGGATCAGGGGGAGAAAACGAAAGGGATGGAGGAGGCCTTGTCACGGCCCAGTGACCATTTCACCTCGGTGGATGGGGAGCTGCGGAGGGTGGCGGAGATTAACAGAGGGCGGAGACTCAAGGTGGACGACCTGGAGAACAGGTCGCAAAGGCACAGCCTGAACATCGTGGGTGTGCCCGAAGGGGTGGAGAGCCAGAGGCCTACAGAATACCTCCCCGAGCTGATGGGGGAGGGGCCCGTACGGGACGGACAGGGCCCACCGGTCGGTCTGGCTGAAAGCGAGGGCGAATGAGCCCCGAGGGCGGGGATGGTCTGTTTCCATCATTTCCAGGTGATGGAGAGACGCGAGGTGGAGTGGGGGAGGCGAGGGGATACGTGTAAACCAGGACTTGACGACGGAGCTGGCAAGGAGGCGAGGGACCTTCGGACGGGCTAAGGTGGCGCTGTATAAACACAAGGTGCGGTTTGGTGTACCCGGCGAGGCTGAGGGTCGCGCACAACAGCAGAGACGATGGAGGCAGGGGCCTGGGACGGGCGGAGTTCGGACTCGCGACGGTTTTTCTGTCTTTTCTGTGTTGGGTTCTTTCTCATGTACGGGTGTTATGGGTAACTTTGTTTCGACGTTTCTTTGGGTGTAATGGGGTTGGAGGGGGTGAGGGGGGGCGTTGGGGTTTTGGGGGGTGAGGGGTTGTCAGGGTTTGGGGGTGAGGGGGATGTTGGGGTTTGGAGGGATGAGGGGGTTTGTGGGGTGAGGCGGTGTCGGGTTTGGAGGGATGAGGGGGGTGAGGGGGGTGTTGGGGTTGGAGGGGTGAGGGGTCATTGAGGTTGGAGGGGTGAGGGGTGTTCGGGGTTTGGAGGGATGAGGGGGTGAGGGGTGGTGTCGGGTGAGGGGGTGTTAGGGTTGGAGGGGTGAGGGGGGTGCCGGGGTTTGGAGGGGTGAGTGGGCATTGGGGTTTGGGGGGTAAGGGGGTGTTGGGGGGTTGGAGGGGTGAGGGGGTGTTGGGGTTTGGAGGTGTCGGGGTTTGGAGGAGGGAGGGGAGGGGGGGCATTGGGGTTTGGGGGGTGATGGGGGTGTCGGGGTGAGGGGGGCGTTGGGGTTTGGAGGGGTGAGGAGGGTGTCGGGGTGAGGGGGCATTGGGGTATGGATGGGTGAGGGGGTGAGGGGGGTTGTCGGAGTCAGGGGGGTGTTGGGGTGGAGGGGTGAGGGGGGGTGGGGCTGATGGGGGGCGATGGGGGTTGGAGGGGTGAGGGGGGTGTCGGGGTGAGGGGCATTGGGGTATGGATGGGTGAGGGGGGTTGAGGGGGGTGTCGGGGTCAGGGGGGGTGTTGGGGTTGGAGGGGTGAGGGGGGTGGGGCTGATGGGGGCGATGGGGGTTGGAGGGGTGAGGGGGGTGTTGGGGTTGGAGGGGCGAGGAGGTGTCGGGGTTTGGAGGGGGAGGGGAGGGGGGCATTGGGGTTTGGAGGGGTGAGGGGGGTGTCGGGGTGAGGGGAGTGTTGGGGGTTGGAGGTGGGAGGGGTGTGTCAGGGGTTTTGGGGGGTGAGGGGGGTGTTGGGGTTTGGGGGGTGAGGGGGGCTTTGGGGGGTGTGGGGGTGTTGGGGTTTGGGGGTGAGGGAGGAGTCAGGGTTTGGGGGGTGAGGGGGGGTTGGGTTTGGGGGGTGATGGGGGTGTCGGGGTGAGGGGGGCGTTGGGGTTTGGAGGGGTGAGGGGGGTGTCGGGGTGAGGGGGCATTGGGGTATGGATGGGTGAGGGGAGTGAGGGGGGGTGTCGGGTCAGGGGGGTGTTGGGGTTGGAGGGGTGAGGGGGGGGTGGGGCTGATGGGGGCGATGGGGGTTGGAGGGGTGAGGGGGGTGTTGGGGTTGGAGGGGCGAGGAGGTGTCGGGGTTTGGAGGGGGGAGGGGAGGGGGGCATTGGGGTTTGGAGGGGTGAGGGGGGTGTCGGGGTGAGGGGAGTGTTGGGGGTTGGAGGTGGGAGGGGTGTGTCGGGGTTTGGGGGGTGAGGGGGGTGTTGGGGTTTGGGGGGTGAGGGGGCTTTGGGGGGTGAGGGGGTGTTGGGGTTTGGGGGTGAGGGAGGAGTCAGGGTTTGGGGGGTGAGGGGGGGTTGGGGTTTGGGGGGTGATGGGGGTGTTGGGGTTTGGGGGTGAGGGGGGCGTTGGAGTTTGGGGGATGAGTGGGGTGTTGGGGTTTGGGTGTGAGGGGGTGTTGGGGTGAGGGTGGTGTCGGGGGTTGGAGGGGGAGAGGGGTGTTGGAGGGGGAGGGGTGTCGAGGTTTGGGGGGTTGTCGGGGTTTGGGGGGTGAGGGGGGCGTTGGGGTTTTGGAGGTGAGGGGTTGTCAGGGTTTTGGGGGGTGAGGAGGGTGTTGGGGTTTGGGGGGTGAGGGGGTGTTGGGGTTTGGCGGTGAGGGGGATGTTGGGGTTTGGAGGGGTGAGGGGGTTTGTGGGGTGAGGCGGTGGCGGGGTTTGGAGGGATGAGGGGGTGAGGGGGGTGTTGGGGTTGGAGGGGTGAGGGGGGCATTGAGGTTGGAGGGGTGAGGTGGCATTGAGGTTGGAGGGGTGAGGGGGGTGTCGGGGTTTGGAGGGATGAGGGGGTGAGGGGGGTGTCAGGGTGAGGGGGTGTTAGGGTTGGAGGGGTGAGGGAGTGCCGGGGGTTGGAGAGGTGAGGGGGTGTTGGGGTTTGGACGGGAGGGGGTTGTTGGGTTGGAGGGGGAGGGGGTGTCGGGGTTTGGAGGGGTGAGGGGGCATTGGGGTTGGAGGGGTGAGGGGGCATTGGGGTTGGAGGGGTGAGGGGTGTCGGGGTTTGGAGGGGTGAGGGGGGGCATTGGGGTTTGGAGGGTTGAGGGGGGCATTGGGGTTTGGAAGGGTGAGGGGGTTTTGTGGGGTGAAGCGGTGTCGGGGTTTGGAGGGATGAGGGGGGTGAGGGGGGGTGTTGGGGTTGGAGGGGTGATGGGGCGTTGAGGTTGGAGGGGTGAGGGGGTGTTGGGGTTTGGAGGGATGAGGGGGTGAGGGGGGTGTCGGGGTGAGGGGGTTATGGGGGCTTGGGTTTGGGGGGTGTTGGAGTTTGGGGGTGAGGGGGGTGTTCGGGCTTGGGTGGGTGAGGGGGTGTTAGGGTTGGAGGGGTGAGGGGTGGTTTTGGGGGTTGGAGGGGGAGGGTGGTGTCGGGGTTTCAGGGGTGAGGTGGGTGTTGGGGTTTGAGGGCTGTCGGGGTTTGGGGGGTGAGGGGGTTGTTGTGATTTGGGGGGTGAGGGTGGTGTTGGGGTTTGGGGGCTAGGGGTTTGCGGGGTGTTGGGGTTTGGGGGGTGAGGGGGGTGTTGGGGTTTGGGGGGTGAGGGGAGTGTTGGGGTTTGGGGGTAAGGGGGGTGTTGGGGTTTGGGAGGAGAGGGGTTGTTGGGGGGTGAGGGGGTGTTGGGGTTTGGGGGGTTAGGGGGGTTTGGGGGGTGTTGGGGTTTGGGGGGTGAGGGGGTGTTGGGGTTTGGGGGGTGAGGGGGATGTTGGGGTTTGGGGGGTGAGGGGGGTGTCGGTGTTTGGGGTGTGTTGGGGTTTGGGGAGTGAGGGGGTGTTGGGGTGAGGGGGGGTGTCGGCGTTTGGGGGGTGTTGGGGTTTGGGGGTGAGGGGGGTGTCAGTGTTTGGGGTGTGTTGGGGTTTGGGGTGTGTTGGGGTTTGGGGGGTGAGGGGGGTGTCGGTGTTTGGGGTGTGTTGGGGTTTGGGGGTGAGGGGGTTGTTGTGATTTGGGGGGTGATGGGGGTGTTGGGGTTTGGGGGTTAGGGGGGTTTGGGGGGTGTTGGGGTTTGGGGGTGAGGGGTGTTGGGGTTTGGGGGGTGAGGGGGTGTTGGGGTTGGGGGTTAGGGGGGTGTTGGGGTTTGGGGGGTGAGGTGGTGTTGGGTTCGGGGGTGAGGGGGTGTTGGGGTTTGGGGGGTTAGGGGGGTTTGGGGGGTGTTGGGGTTTGGGGGTGTTGGGGTTTGGGGGTGAGGGGGTGTTGGGGTTTGGGAGGTGAGAGGGTGTTGGGGTTTGGGGGGTTAGGGGGTGTTGGGGTTTGGGGGGTTTGGGGTGTTGGGGTTTGGGGGGGTGAGGGGGGTGTTGGGGTTTTGGGGGTTTGGGGGGTGTTGGGGTTTGGGGGGTGAGGGGGTTGTTGGGGTTTGGGGGGTGAGGGGGGGTGTTGGGGTTTGGGGGGTGAGGGGGGTGTTGGGGTTTGGGGGTTAGGGGGGTGTTGGGGTTTGGGGGTGTTGGGGTTTGCGGGGTGTTGGGGTTTGGTGGTGAGGGGGTGTTGGGGTTTGGGAGGTGAGGGGGTGTTGGGGTTTGGGGGGTTAGGGGGTGTTGGGGTTTGGGGGGTTTGGGGTGTTGGGGTTTGGGGGGTGAGGGGGTGTTGGGGTTTGGGGGGTGAGGGGGGTGTTGGGGTTTGGGGGTGAGGGGGTGTTGGGGTTTGGGGGGTGAGGGGGGTGTTGGGGTTTGGGGGGTGAGGGGGGGTGTTGGGGTTTGGGGGTTGGGGGTGTTGGGGTTTGGGGGGTGAGGTGGTGTTGGGTTTGGGGGGTGAGGGGGGTGTTGGGGTTTGGGGGTGAGGGGGTGTTGGGGTTTGGGAGGTGAGGGGGTGTTGGGGTTTGGGGGTTAGGGGGGTGTTGGGGTTTGGGGGGGTTTGGGGTGTTGGGGTTTGGGGGGGTGAGGGGGGTGTTGGGGTTTTGGGGGTTAGGGGGGTGTTGGGGTTTGGGGGGTGAGGGGGGTGTTGGGGTTTGGGGGTGAGGGGGGTGTTGGGGTTTGGGGGGTGAGGGGGGTGTTGGGGTTTGGGGGGTTAGGGGGTGTTGGGGTTTGGGGGGTTAGGGGGGTTTTGGGGTTTGGGGGTGTTGGGTGAGGGGGTTGTTGTGATTTGGGGGGTGAGGGGGGTGTTGGGGTTTGGGGGGTGAGGGGGGTGTTGTGGTTTGGGGGGTTAGGGGGTGTCGGTGTTTGGGGGTGAGGGGGGGTGTTGGGGTTTGGGGGGTGAGGGGGGTGTTGGGGTTTGGGGGTGAGGCGGGTATTGGGGTTTGGGGTGAGGCGGGTATTGGGGTTTGGGGTTGAGGTGGGTGTTGGGGTTTGGGGTGTGAGGGGGGTGTTGGGGTTAGGGGGGTGAGGGGGTGTTGGGGTTTGGGGGTTGAGGGGGGTGTTGGGGTTTGGGGGGTTAGGGGGGTGTTGGGGTTTGGGGGGTGAGGTGGGTGTTGGGGTTTGGGGTGTGAGGGGGTGTTGGGTTAGGGGGGTGAGGGGGTGTTGGGGTTTGGGGGTTGAGGGGGGTGTTGGGGTTTGGGGGGGTTAGGGGGGTGTTGGGGTTTGGGGGGTGAGGTGGGTGTTGGGGTTTGGGGGTGAGGGGGGTGCTGGGGTTTGGGGGTGAGGCGGGTGTTGGGTTTGGGGGTGAGGGGGGTGTTGGGGTTTGGGGGTGAGGCGGGTGTTGGGGTTTGGGGGTGAGGGGTGTGTTGGGGTTTGGGGGGTGATGGGGGTGTTGGGGTTTGGGGGTGAGGCGGGTGTTGGGGTTTGGGGGTGAGGGGGTGTTGTGGTTTGGGGGGTGAGGGGGTGTTGGGGTTTGGGGGTGAGGGGGGTGTTGGGGTTTGGGGGGTGAGGGGCGTTGGGGTCGAGGAGGGTGTATGGGATTGGGGGTTAGGGGGTTTGGGGGTGAGGGGGGTGTTGGGGTTTGGGGGTGAGGCAGGTTTTGGGGTTTGGGGGTGAGGCGGGTGTTGGGGTTTGGGGTTTGGGGTTGAGGGGTGTGTTGGGGTTTGGGGGTGTGAGGGGGTGTTGGGGTTTGGGGGGTGAGGGGGGTGTTGGGGTTTGGGGGGTGAGGGGGTGTTGGGGTTTGGGGGGTGAGGGGGGTGTTGGGGTTTGGGGGTGAGGGGGTGTTGGGGTTGGAGGGGTGAGGGGGTGTTGGGGTGGGAGGGGTTAGGGGGTGAGGGGATGTCGGGGTGAGGGGGGGTGTCGGGGGTGGGAGGGGGTGTCGGGGTTTGGGGGGTGAGAGGTGTGTCGGGGTTTGGGGGCTGTGGGTGGTGTTGGGGTTTGGGGGTGAGGGGGTGTTGGGGTTTGGGGGGTGAGGGGGTGTCAGGGTTGGAGGGGGTGAGGGGGAGTTGCGGTTGGAGGGGTGGGGGGCTTTGGGGTTGGAGGGGTGAGGGTGTGTTGGGGTTGGAGGGGTGAGGGGATGTCGGGGGTTGGAGGGGAGGGTGGCGTCGGGGTTTCAGGGGTGAGGTGGGTGTTGGGGTTTGGGGGCTGTCGGGGTTTGGGGAGTGAGGGGGTGTTGGGGTTTGGGGGTGAGTGGGGTGTTGGGTTAGGAGGGTGGCAGTGTTTGGGGGGTGAGGGGGATGTTGAGGTTTGGGGGTTATGGGGGCTTGGGGTTTGGGGGGTGAGGGGGGTGTTGGGGTTTGGGGGTGAGGGGGTGTTGGGGTTTGGGGGGTGAGGTGGGTGTTGGGGTTTGGGGGTGAGGGTGGTGCTGGGGTTTGGGGGTGAGGCGGGTGTTGGGGTTTGGGGGTGAGGTGGCTGTTGGGGTTTGGGGGTGAGGGGGGAGTTGGGGTTTGGGGGTGATGGGGGTGTTGGGGTTTGGGGGTGAGTCGGGTGTTGGGGTTTGGGGTGAGGGGGTGTTGTGGTTTGGGGGGTGAGGGGGTGTTGGGGTTTGGGGGTGAGGGGGGTGTATGGGTTTGGGGGTGAGGGGGTTTGGGGGGTGAGGGGGGTGTTGGCGTTTGGGGTTGAGGCGGGTGTTGGGGTTTGGGGTGTGAGGGGGTGTTGGGGTTTGGGGTGAGGGGGGTGTTGGGGTTTGGGGGTGAGGCGGGTGTTGGGGTTTGGGGTGAGGGGGTGTTGTGGTTTGGGGGGTGAAGGGGTGTTGGGGTTTGGGGGTGAGGGGGGTGTTGGGGTTTGGGGGTGAGGGGGGTGTATGGGTTTGGGGGTGAGGGGGTTTGGGGGGTGATGGGGGTGTTGGGCTTTGGGGTTGAGGCGGGTGTTGGGGTTTGGGGTGTGAGGGGGTGTTGGGGTTTGGGGTGTGAGGGGGGTGTTGGGGTTTGGGGGGTGAGGGGGTGTTGGGGTTTGGGGGTTGAGGGGGGTGTTGGGGTTATGGGGGGTGAGGGGGGTGTAGGGGTTTGGGGGTGAGGGGGGTGTTGGGGTTTGGGGTGAGGGGGTGTTGTGGTTTGGGGGGTGAGGGTGTGTTGGGGTTTGGGGGTGAGGGGGGTGTATGGGTTTGGGGGGTGAGGGGGGTGTTGGGGTTTGGGGTTGAGGCGGGTGTTGGGGTTTGGGGTGTGAGGGGGTGTTGGGGGGTGAGGGGGGTGTTGGGGTTTGGGGGGTGAGGGGGTGTTGGGGTTTGGGGGTTGAGGGGGGTGTTGGGGTTTGGGGGTGAGGGGGGTGTAGGGGTTTGGGGGGTGAGGGGGGTGTAGGGGTTTGGGGGGTGAGGGGGGTGTTGGGGTTTGGGGGGTGAGGGGGTGTTGGGGTTTTGGGGGTGAGGCGGGTGTTGGTGTTTGGGGGGTGAGGGGGTTGTTGGGGTTTGGGGGTGAGGCGGGTGTTGGGGTTTGGGGGGTGAGGTTGGTGTTGGGGTTTGGGGGTGAGGCGGGTGTTGGGGTTTGGGGGGTGAGGGGGGTGTTGGGGTTTGGGGGGTGAGGGGGGTGTAGGGGTTTGGGGGGTGAGGGGGGTGTTGGGGGTTTTGGGGTGAGGGGGGTGTTGGGGTTTGGGGGGTGAGGCGGGTGTTGGGGTTTGGGGGGTGAGGGGGGTGTTGGGGTTTGGGGGGTGAGGGGGTTGTTGGGGTTTGGGGGGTGAGGGGGGTGTTGGGGGTTTTGGGGGTGAGGGGGTGTTGGGGTTTGGGGGGTGAGGGGGGTGTAGGGGTTTTGGGGGTGAGGCGGGTGTTGGGGTTTGGGGGTGAGGGGTGTGTTGGGGTTTGGGGGGTGAGGGGGTTGTTGGGGTTTGGGGGTGAGGCGGGTGTTGGGGTTTTGGGGGTGAGGGGGGTGTTGGGGTTTGGGGGGTGAGGGGGGTGTTGGGGTTTGGGGGTGAGGCGGGTGTTGGGGTTTGGGGGGTGAGGGGGTGTTGGGTTTGGGGGGGGGGATGTGTTGGGGTTTGGGGGGTGAGGGGGGGAGCCGGGATTGCTGCGGTATCGGTTTCGATGTGGGGGAGGGTCCGCCCCGCTAGCAAACGCCATGTTGTCCAGTGAACGGCAGCGACGAGGGGGGAGGGGCCACAGTCATTGGAACCTGGGCCGGTTTCGATGGGCCTGTGAATGGGGGGGGGGGATTGGGGACGATACTGGGTGAGGTGTTTTCACGAGGAGGTGGCGGAGGGGCTGCTGGGAATGGGGGTGGGGGCAGTTACCAGGCGGGGTCTGGGCCCTCCCTACGAGGCGGGGCCTGGGAGGATGGTCATGGCGGGTAGGAAGGGCGGGGCAGGGGCGGGGTGAGAGACCCCCGGTCAGAGTGGTGGTGTGGAACATACGAGGGTTCGGGGGGCCGGTGAAGAGAGTTTTCTGGTATCTGAAGGGGCTGAAAGGTCCCGGCCACGCACTCTGTCCCCTCGGGGGGGGGGGGGCTTTAAGAAGGAGAGGGGAGGGGCGGGTCTGAGGCGGTTCCTGCACCCACGGGACAGGAAGTGTTGGTTTTCCTCTTTGGGACACAAGGTGTGTTCAGGGATCGATGTGTTTGTTCTGGGGAAGGCGTTGTTGGCTGGGTGAAGACGGCGGAGTATTCGGCGACCCTGATATCGGATCGGGCGCCGCACTGGGTGGGTGTGGTCCTGGACAAGGGATCGGCCCGGAGCCCGGCCTGGAGGCTGGATTGGGGCTTGTTGGCGGACCCGAACCTTTGTAACAGGATGCGGAGGGTGATGGAGGCGTCTGTGGAGTTTAACCAAAATGGCGAGGTCTCAACGGTGGTTTGGAGGCATTGAAGGCGGCAGTGAGGGGGGAGGTCATCGCATTTAAGGCGAAGGTGGATAGGGAGGCGGGAGGAATGTCCGAGGCTGATCGAGGAGATTGGGGAGGTGAGTGGAAGCTGGGGCTGATGCCGAGGAGGAAGGAGGTGCAGGTGAAGTTTGACCGCCTGTCCACAGGGGGGCGGTTTGGCGATTGGGGCGACGCGGGGGGTTGTGTGTCAGTCTGGAGAGAAGGCCGGTCGATTGTTGGTGGGCAGCGGCGAGGGAGATTGTGCGGATTAGGGATGGGACTGGCAGGTGACTCCAGAGCAGGAGAACAGGGTGTTGGAGGAGTTTTATAGGAGGTTATACAAGTCAGAGCCGCCGGAGGGTGAGTCGGGCATGAGGGAGATTTTGGAGGGACTGGAGTGTCCGGAGGTGGGAGAGGAGGAGAGGGCCGGCTTAGAGGAGCCATTGGGGGTGGGGGAGGTGGAGGCAGCGATGGGGACGATGCTGTCGGAAAGGCACCAGGTCCGGGTTCCCGGGGTAGCTTTATAAAAAGTTTAAGGACAAGTTGGCGTCGCTGATGGGGAATGTTTGAGGATGTGATGGCAAAGGGGAGGGTTACCGGAGACTATGAGGCAGGCGTCTATTTCACTGGTTCTGAAAGAGGATAAGGATCGTACAGGCCCATTTCTCTACTGCATGTGATGCCAAGGTACTGGCGAAGGTGCTGGTGGTGAGGCTGGAGGAGTGTCTCCTGAAGGTGTTGGGGGAGGATCAGACGTCGAGCAGCTGTTGTCGAGCGTGCGGCGGCTGCTGAATGGGGTGCTTTCCCCGGCAGAGGGGAGGGAGTTAGAGGTGGTGGTGGCGTTGGATGCGGAGAAGGCGTTTGACAGAGTGGAGTGGTTGTATCTGTTTGTGGTGCTGGAGAAGTTTGGGATTGGGCCTATGTTTGTGGTTTGAGTAAAATGGCTACATAAGGATCCGAATGGAACGCAGTGGGAGGACTTCCCACTATCCCGGGGAACGAGGCAGGGATGCCCCATGTCCCCCCCTCTCTTATTCACGTTGCTGAATGAGCCCTTGGCGATTGCACTGAGGAGTTCTGGCTTATGGAGGGGGATAGTGAGGGGGTGTCTGTACGCAGGTGACTTACTGCAGTACATCACGGAACCGGGCGCTTCGCTGAGGGACATAAAAGGGTTGCTAAGGAAACTTGGGGCATTCTCGGGGTATAAGATGAATTTCGGGAAGAACAAGTGTGTTGTCGTGTCTCCTTCAGGTGGAGGGGTGTGTAGCCATCTGGGATGGCCACTTCCGGAATACAGAATGGATGTTTGCAAAGACTGCAGGGAACGATGGACAACGCGAAGAAAGCAGGCACAGAGCCTGCACGTGTAACGGGGCCGCAGCTCCCAGACACGACTGAAACTGGAGGTCTATTAGCATATTGATGGCCCATCTCCGGGAACAAAGGGGAGATACTCAAGTCACCGATCTGGCTCCAGGCCTCGCAGTGCCAGTTCCCCAAACCGAAAGCACAAACAAAGCCAGGCCAACGCCCACCAAGGACACGCCCAGCCATCAGGGCACCCACCCCTTTATTGGTCAGGATCAATACGAGTGATCAAGATACGACCCTATTGATTGGGGCCAAGTTCAGGGCCCGCCCAAAAGCACGCGAAGCCCTTTCGGGGATAAGAAGAAGGTCCCGAGAGAGAATCGCTCTCTGGGACCCGGCTCTCACCGAGGAGAGACCCGTCCACCAGCTACACCAGACGCAAGTAAGTCCAAGGTCAACGCTCGCTACCAGACGGACGACCTTAGCTCTTGTACCACCTCGATCCCAGCAGCCTCGGAACCGAACAACGGCCATTGTTCCTCTGACTGAGTGGGCGCCCGAAGCTAAGTGTAGGCTTTAGCATTAGAGATAGTTTAGTCTGTAGTATTTCGTGCATGAGTAGATATTACTGTGTGTGTAAATAAATAGTATTGACTTTGAACTTCCTAACTGGTGTATCGAGTCTTTGATCAGTATTCGGTTTGAACCTTGTGGCGGTATCGAAAGATTCCTGGCGACTCTAGAGCAAACGTAACTAGAATTCAGGAAGGCGACCATATTGACCCCCAGATTCAGGACCAAATAAAGAGAGCAACAGGCGGGAGTGGAGGGGTTACCATTTAGGGTGGCGACAACTGACTTGAGGTATTTGGGGGTGCAGGTAGCACGGGACTGGAGAGGGGGCGGGTCCATGAGCTAAATTTCACCAGCCTGGTCGGGAGGGTGAAGGAGGATCTGAGGAGGGGGGGATAGTCGCCCTTTGCCATTGGGTGCAAGCCGTCCAAATCAATATTTTGCCTGGGATTCGGTTCCTGTTCCAATGTCTGCCGGTCGTTTTGCCGAAGGCATTGTTTCGCGTGGTGGATAGGCTGGTCTCACCGTTCGTGTGGGCAGGGAAGGTGGCGAGGATAAGGAGGGCAGTGCGCCAAAGGGGGCGAGAGTCGGGCGGCCTGGCTCTTCCGAATCTGTAGCACTATTACTGGGCGGAGAAAGTGCGGGGCGGGAAGAAGGAGTCGGAAGTTTTGTGGGAGCGGGTGGAGGGCAGGGTCCTGTACGGAGTCAGGGGTGCGGGCGCTGGCAACGGCGCCACTCCTGCCAGCGCCAGGGAAATATTCCGGGAATCCAACAGTAGTAGACACGCTGAAGATCTGGGCACACTTCCCACAGCACTTCAAGCCGAGGACAGGGTCGAGGACAATGCGGGTAACAGGGAATCATAAGAGGGAGGAGAAAGGGGTACAGGAGATTAAGGATCTGTTTCTGGAGGAGGTGCTGTCGGTGCGGAGGGGGAGGGCTTAGAGAGTGAGGTTGTCCCAGTGATTTATTGTACGATTACGGAGGAGGATAAGGAGTCAGTGGAAGGGATTAAGGCCAAGTGGGAGGAAGAGTTGGGGAGGGGGTTGGAGGAAGGGTTATGGTGCGAAGGGCCAATCCTCGATCTGGTGCACGAGGCACACTTACCCAGGGCGAGGATGAGCCGGCTGCTTGAGGTGGTGGAGATAGTTGTGGGAGGAGTTCGGCCAACCATGTCCATATGTTCTGGTCCTGTCCGAAGTTGGAGAGATATTGGGGGTGGTTTTTCAGCACCATGTCCCGAGGTTGTGGAATGTGGAATTAGAGCCGGGTCCCCGAGGGGCCATATTCGGGGTGTGGGACCTGCTGGAGTTGCAGACGGGAGCGGGGGCAGACGCCTTAGCCTTCGCCTCGGTGATCGCCCGCAGGTGGGTCCTGTTGGGTTGGAGGGCAGCCTCGTCCCCTCCAGTGCCACAACGTGACTGGGGGACCTGTTGGGAGTTATTGGCCTTGGAAAAGGTAACATTTTCTCTGAAAGGGATAGACGAGAGTGGAGTTGTTCATTTTGAACTTTGGAGACCTGGTTGCTGCTGAGGCGGGTGAGGGGCGGGTGGGGAGGGGGCTACTGTTTTTGTAAAAATGTTAACATGTTGACTAAAAATATTCTTTAAAAACAGTCCTTCCCCCAACTCACAACCTTTATTTCTGGTCCATCTTTATCCTTTTCCATAACTACCTTAAACCTTACTGAGTTATGGTCACTGTCACCGAAAGGCTCCCCTACTAACACCCTCCTGCTTTCACAGCACGGTAGCATGGTGGTTAGCACAATTGCGTCACAGCTCCAGGGTCCCAGGTTCGATTCCGGCTTGGGTCACTGTCTGTGCGGAGTCTGCACATCCTCCCCGTGTGTGCGTGGGTTTCCTCCGGGTGCTCCGGTTTCCTCCCACAATCCAAAGATGTGCAGGTTAGGTGGATTGGCCGTGATAAATTGCCCTTAGTGTTGGGTGGGGTTACTGGGTTATGGGTATAGGGTGGAGGTGTTGACCTTGGGTAGGGTGGTCTTGCCAAGAGCCGGTGCAGACTCGATGGGCCGAATGGCCTCCTTCTGCACGGTAAATTCTATTATAATCTATGCTTCCTGAAAATTAGGGTCAAGTACTGTCCCCCTCCCTCTCTTGTCAGCCTCTCTGCGTGCTGCCTCAAAAAGCTCTCCTCGATGCACTTTAAGATTTTCGCCACCTATGTCTTTCACACTTTGCTTATCCCAATTAATACTGGGGAAGCTGAAATCCCGGACTCTTGTTACCGGATTGTTTGTACACTTCTCTGAGATTAGTCTACATATCTCCCTATGGTTTGGGGACCGAGGGCACACTCCCAGCAATGTGCCTGCCCACATTGTTTTCCTCGTGGTGGGACATTAGCAAAGACTCCTTCAATACGTCAGTCAAGTCAGAGAAAGATAGAAGCAGGAGGAGGCCATTCGGCCCATCGAGCCTGCTCCGCTATTCAATATGATCATGGCTGATCATCAAGTTCAATACCCTGATCCCGCCTCCCCCCCCCCCAATATCATAGAACAGAGAACCGTACAGCACAGAACAGGCCCTTCGGCCCTCGATGTTGTGCCGAGCTTTGTCCGAAACCAAGATCAAGCTATCCCACTCCCTGTCATTCTGGTGTGCCCCATGTGCCTATCCAATAACCGCTTGAAAGTTCCTAAAGTGTCCGACTCCACTATCACAGCAGGCAGTCCATTCCACACCCTAACCACTCTCTGAGTAAAGAACCTACCTCGGACATCCCTCGCCCCCTTTAGCCCCAAGAGCTGTATCGAATTCCTTCTTGAAATTACACAACTACTTTCTGTGGTAGTGAATTCCACAGATTCACCGCCCTCTGGGTGAAGAAATTTCTCCTCACCTCAGTCCCTTACCCTCAAACTATGACCCCTAGTTCTGGACTCCCCCCACCATCGGGATCATTCTTTCTGAATCTACCCGGTCCAATCCTGTTGGAATTTTGTAAGTTTCCACGAGATCCCCTCTCATTCTTCTCAAAGTTGAGGACAGATTTAGGTTTGATACAGCTAAATGATCGTGGAAATGAGAGACACATTGCGTACGGTTTTCATTTTACTTTTCAGGACAAATGCAAGAATGCCAAATTTCAAACAATCGACAATATATATTGAGGAAGAAAGAGTGCAGGTTGGCAGGTTGGATTGGATTGGATTTGTTTATTGTCACGTGTACCGAGGTACAGTGAAAAGTATTTTTCTGCGAGCAGCTCAACAGATCATTAAGTACATGGGAAGGAAAGGGAATAAAAGAAAATACATAATAGGGCAACACAACATATACGCTCTGATTGGCTCATGTGTCGGCTGGGTAAAGCGACGGGGAATTACAGGCTCCCCGAGCGGGTGTGAATGAGCCACATTATGTGCTCGGTTGACAGGTTGCCTTGCTCAGTGTTTGGGAGGATCGGGCACCTTTAGAAAGGGGGCAAACGGCAGCGTCCTGTCTGAGGGCAGAGCAGACGAGGTGGCTGGGAAATCCGGGCTCTGGGGGTGAAGTCAACATGGACACTTAGCATCACTTGCAGTTTGGAAATGAATGAGCCACATTTTTAAGGATTAAAGAGGTTAATATTTGACACGCAGACTTCAAAACAGGAAGTTACATCACAGACCTGATATACTTTCAAATCATCGGCGGAATCGTAAAACCAATCTCAAACATAACGTTAACCAGAAACACACTTTTTTAAACAGTTTGTGTTGTAAGATACATGAACATATAGAAATCTAGAATCTTTGTTCAGACTATCAGTGCGACTCAGAGACGGGCCCGCTCGCCTCCGAGAGTTCGGAGTATCAGTCCCACTCCAGGGACACGTCCAGGCCGATACCTCCAACAGTGCGGTTCTGAGGGAGTGCTGCACTGCCGGGGGCGCCTGCGAGAGCAGGCCCGGGGAGCCCCTGTGGGTATGAACAGGAGCGGCGGGGCCAGGAACCAGCTACCCAAGTGTCAGGTCGATCACCTTGCTGTGCGCGGGACCCGGCGGGTCCTGAGGATGGTAGGCGGGCGGCTAAATAAACGTACATTCCTTCCTTGGTAAAGACTCATTTTCCCAACCCAACCAGCTCCCATTCTCCGGTCAGTTATCAGCCCCACTCCTCTCGTTACTGTTCACCTGACCACGGGCACAGTTTCAGGGCACAGAGTTAGCAGAAGGGGGCAGCAGATTTAAAACAGAGACGAGGTGGTGGAGGCAGACACCCTCGTAACATTTCAGAATTATTTATCATAGAATCACAGAATTTACAGTGCAGAAGGAGGCCATTCGGCCCATCGTGTCTGCACCAGCTCTTGGAAAGAGCACCCTACCCAAGGTGCACCTCCACCCCTTCCCCATAACCCAGTAACCCCACCCAACACTAAGGGCAATTTTGGACACTAAGGGCAATTTATCATGGCCAATCCACCTAACCTGCACATCTTTGGACTGTGGGAGGAAACCGGAGCACCCGGAGGAAACCCACGCAGACATTTAGATGTGAGCTTGCGATCCCAGGGCAGACAAGGCTCTGGGACAAGTGCTGGGAAATGGGATTAGAATAGTTAGGTGGTTTCTGACCGGCGCAGACTCGATGGGCCGAAAGGGCCTTTTCTGTGCTGTGTGACTCTGAAACTTATGAGGAGAAATTACTTCTCTCTAAAGGTCATGAATCTATGGTATTCGCAACCTCAGACTGTGGTGGATGCTGGGATAGTGAGTAAATCCAAGGAGAAGACAGACAGATTTTTAATTAGTGATGGGGGTGAAGGGTTATGGAGAACGGGCAGGACGGTGGAGTTGAGGCAGAGAGGAGATCAGCCGTTATAGTATTGACGGGCGGAGCGGGACTGAGGGGCTGAATGGCCCAGTTCTTATGTTGGCAGGGACGATATCTGGACTCCCCTATATGTTAGCTGCCAACCTCTTATCACACTCTCGCTTTGCTTCTTTTATTTCTTCTTTCACTGTCCCTCCATTGTCTTCCTGTTTCACCTTACTCTCCGACTCTCTCGTCATTCGGGGAGCTCCGGATTTGTATGCCGGACATTCCCCGTCGCACTCCCGCGGGATGCACCCGGATGGAACTGAACCACCTCCTCGTTGTCCCATTACAGTTTTGCCGGCTAATCTTTTGTTCCGATTCACCTCTTCCAACAGACGCACTCTTCCACCTACTCGCACTGAAGGTAAAATGAGCCACGCTGGCGAGGAGGAGTTTCAACATGTGTGCAGCCTGGGGGCCTATGGAGAGAGCGTCGGACAGCTATGTGCCTGCGTGAGGGGGTGGTGGAGAGAATTGATTCTGGTTCCCTTCAGTACAAAGAACAAAGAACAATACAGCACAGGAACAGGCCCTTCGGCCCTCCAAGCCTGTGCCGACCATGGTTCCTGCCTGAACTAAAACCGTCTGCACTTACGGAGTCCGTATCCATCCATTCCCACCCTATTCATATATTTGTCTAGATGCCCTTTAAATGCCGCTATCTTATCGGCCCCCACCCCCTCCCCAGGCAGCACGTTCCACACATTTACCACCATCTGTGTAAAAAAACTTGCCTCACACATCTGTTCTGAACTTTTCCTCACGCACTTTAAACCTCTGTCCCCTCGTACTTGACTCTCCTACCCTAGGAAAGAGCCTCTGACTATCCACTCTGTCTATGCCCCTCATAATTTTGTAGACCTCTATCAGGTCTCCCCTCAACCTCCTTCGTTCCAGTGAGAACAAACCGAGTTTATTCAACCGCTCCTCATAGCTAATGCCCTCCATACCAGGCAACATTCTGGTAAATCTCTCTGCACCCTCTCTAAAGCCTCCACATCCTTCTGGTAGTGTGGCGACCAGAATGGTACACAATTTTCCAAATGAGGCCAAACTAAGGTTCTATACAGCTGCAACATGACTTGCCAATTCTTATACTCAATGCCCCGGCCAATGAACGCAAGCATGCCGTATGCCTTCTTGACTACCTTCTCCACCTGTGTTGCCCCTTTCAGTGATCGCTGGACATGCCCAGATCTCTGCAAGAGTTCTACCATTTACTGTGTAATTCCTACCTGCAGTGGACCTTCCAAAGTTCGTTACCTCACACTTGTCCGGATTAAACGCCATCTGCCACTTCTCCGCCCAAGTCTCCAAACAATCTAAATCCTGCTGTATCCTCTGACAATCCTCTTCACTATCCGCAACTCCACCAATTTTTGTGTCGTCTGCGAACTTACTGTGGATCGACGGCGAAAGAAGGAGCTGTGGGATTGGGGGTGGGCGGGGAGGGGCGCGATTCTAAAATAGGTTGACTGCACAGCATGCCACCTCTTATCGAGGAGACCTCCCGGGCATAGTACAACAATGTGGGCATTAGATGTCTAGTGTGACCTGAGGGAATTGCGTGAGGCCTCTTTGTTGACAACCACACTATTTATTTTCCTCCACCTTCCTCTGTCTCACAGGAAATGCAGTTGGCCATTCGGGCGCTAAGCCTAATGGGAAATTATTCGCGCTTGGCACCATTTTGGGTTTCCCCACCCCCGACCCACACCGCGCCCCCAACAATTATAGCATCCACACTCTTCATTGACATCCAAAATACCCTTTTAATTCCCCTGCACACTCCCTCTTACTTTGACTCCCCCGTAAGAGCTCTTTTGTCTTTCCTCTGTCCTCTCTCTCTCTCTCTCTCTCTCACTGACTGAGCTTCTCTCCTCAGCTCAATGTAGACAGCAGCATTTTCCCAGCTTCCTGATCAGGGAGTCCAGCCAGCTCCCGGGATCTTCCGACATCTGGGCCCGCGAGGCTGTGGCGGTGACAGAGACAGCGTCAGATTCAGGGGGGGGGGGTGACATTCCCGCTGCCTCGCTCGGGCAGGCAGTCAAGCTGCTGAGAACCTAACCGACGGGGGGCGGGGAAGGGGGGGGGGGGTAAATGTGGATTCAGACATGGTACCCTCGCCTCTAACCCCCCCCAAGGCTAAACTGGCCCTTCCTGCCTTAACCCCAGAGTGCTGATGACAATTGTAGGCCTCCTGTCCTAGGCCCAGGATTCAGACAGTTCGCACAGGCTTGAGGCGAAGGCCTGAGGCCTAAGACTCTAGGACAGAAACCTCCCCACCCTCTCATACTCTGCACAGCCTGAAAAGAGTGGTGGAAGCGACCCCGATGGTCATTTTCCAATGGTAATCAGATATATTGTACAAAAGGCAGAAATGAACAGGGCCCCGGTGAAAGACGGCGTGGTCTGAAATTGGGCGGTTCCTTCAGAGCCGCGACAGGCCAATGACCACCTTCTGTCCTGTTGCAGAACGTGCCAGGGCCACGTGGGAGGCCCATTCAGCCCCTCTCGGGCCTGTTACACAGGAACAGGAGGAGGCCCATTCAGCCCCTCTCGGGCCTGTTACACAGGAACAGGAGGAGGCCCATTCAGCCTCTCTCCAGCCTGTTACACAGGAACAGGAGGCCCATTCAGCCCCTCTCGGGCCTGTTACACAGAAACAGGAGGAGGCCCATTCAGCCCCTCTCGGGCCTGTTACACAGGAACAGGAGGAGGCCCATTCAGCCCCTCTCGGGCCTGTTACACAGAAACAGGAGGAGGCCCATTCAGCCCCTCTCGGGCCTGTTACACAGGAACAGGAGAAGGCCCATTCAGCCCCTCTCGGGCCTGTTACACAGGAACAGGAGAAGGCCCATTCAGCCCCTCTCGGGCCTGTTACACAGAAACAGGAGGAGGCCCATTCAGCCCCTCTCGGGCCTGTTACACAGAAACAGGAGGAGGCCCATTCAGCCCCTCTCGGGCCTGTTACACAGGAACAGGAGGAGGCCCATTCAGCCCCTCTCGGGCCTGTTACACAGGAACAGGAGGAGGCCCATTCAGCCCCTCTCGGGCCTGTTACACAGAAACAGGAGGAGGCCCATTCAGCCCCTCTCGGGCCTGTTACACAGAAACAGGAGGAGGCCCATTCAGCCCCTCTCGGGCCTGTTATACAGGAACAGGAGAAGGCCCATTCAGCCCCTCTCGGGCCTGTTACACAGAAACAGGAGGAGGCCCATTCAGCCCCTCTCGGGCCTGTTATACAGGAACAGGAGGAGGCCCATTCAGCCCCTCTCGGGCCTGTTACACAGGAACAGGAGGAGGCCAAGTGCTGGACAAGAGATTAAAGGACATGTTTGGGTCATCGCCCCTCATCAGTGAACTCTTGGAATGTTGAAATCGTTCTGGTTAATCTACACCCTCCGAGGCCACTACAGCCTCCCTGATGGGGGCTCCCCAGAGTCGCTGGTAAAACACACGAGGGGGACAGGAATAGGAGGATTGGCTGACAGTGTGAGACGGAGAGGGGGCCATGGGAGGAGGCTGGTGTGGAGCTGGGACAGCAGCAGTGAGCAGACGGGCCGAATGGCCTACAGCAGAAGAAAACCTGCCAAAGCATTCCGGGAAACCCCGGAAACCAGCTTCAAGGAGCGGGCGAGGGAACAGATGAGGAGGATAATTGAGAGAAAGGTCAGAGTAGAGGATCTGGGGAGGATTTTCGAAGTTCGGGGGTAACGGGGCAGTAGGGGCAGATGGTAGAACCAACCAGTGCTCCGTTGTGGAGAGAGAGAGCAAAGCATCTCCGAGATGGAAGAGTTTCCACGTACTGACTCACAAAGTGGGAGGAACGGGAGGGCCAGATTGCAAAATGGCCGCTAGAAAGGGGAGGGGCCGAGATTTGGATTTGACGAGATGGGGTGAGGGAGAGTGAGTGGAGTTTGCTGTGGAATCAGGGGTTGGGGAGCCCTTTCAGAGGGTCCGTGCAGACTCGATGGGCGGAATGGCCTCCTCCTGCACTGGAGGGGTGTTATGGTTCTATGGTGTGCGTACTCTGGTGTGCGTACTCTGGTGTGCGTACTCTGGTGTGCGTATTCTGGTGTGCGTGCTCTGGTGTGCGTGCTCTGGTGTGCGTGCTCTGGTGTGCGTGCTCTGGTGTGCGTGCTCTGGTGTGCGTGCTCTGGTGTGCGTACTCTGGTGTGAATATTCTGGTGTGCGTGCTCTGGTGTGCGTACTAAGGTGTGCATATTCTGATGTGCGTGCTCTGGTGTGTGTATTCTGGTGTGCGTGCTCTGGTGTGCATACTCTGGTGTGCGTACTCTGGTGTGCGTACTCTGGTGTGCGTATTCTGGTGTGCGTGCTCTGGTGTGTGTGTTCTGGTGTGTGTGCTCTGGTGTGCGTGCTCTGGTGTGCGTGCTCTGGTGTGCGTGCTCTGGTGTGCGTATTCTGGTGAGCGTGCTCTGGTGTGCGTGCTCTGGTGTGCATATTCTGGTGTGCGTATTCTGGTGTGCGTGCTCTGGTGTGCGTGCTCTGGTGTGCGTACTCTGGTGTGCGTTTTCTGGTGTGCGTACCCTGGTGTGCGTGCTCTGGTGTGCGTGCTCTGGTGTGCGTATTCTGGTGTGCGTGCTCTGGTGTGCGTGCTCTGGTGTGCGTACTCTGGTGTGCGTACTCTGGTGTGCGTGCTCTGGTGTGCGTACTCTGGTGTGCGTACTCTGGTGTGCGTACTCTGGTGTGCGTACTCTGGTGTGCGTACTCTGGTGTGCGTACTCTGGTGTGCGTGCTCTGGTGTGCGTGCTCTGGTGTGCGTGCTCTGGTGTGCGTACTCTGGTGTGCGTACTCTCGTGTGCGTGCTATGGTGTGCGTACTCTGGTGTGCATGCTCTGGTGTGCGTACTCTGGTGTGCGTATTCTGGTGTGCGTATTCTGGTGTGCGTGCTCTGGTGTGCGTGCTCTGGTGTGCGTACTCTGGTGTGCGTATTCTGGTGTACATGCTCTGATGTGCGTACTCTGGTGTGCGTGCTCTGGTGTGCGTACACTGGTGTGCGTATTCTGGTGTGCGTGCACTGGTGTGCGTGCTCTGGTGTGCGTGCTCTGGTGTGCGTGCTCTGGTGTGCGTGCTCTGGTGTGTGTGTTCTGGTGTGCGTGTTCTGGTGTGCGTGTTCTGGTGTGCGTGTTCTGGTGTGCGTGCTCTGGTGTGCGTGCTCTGGTGTGCGTGCTCTGGTGTGCGTACTCTGGTGTGCGTATTCTGGTGTACATGCTCTGATGTGCGTACTCTGGTGTGCGTGCTCTGGTGTGCGTACACTGGTGTGCGTATTCTGGTGTGCGTGCACTGGTGTGCGTGCTCTGGTGTGCGTGCTCTGGTGTGCGTGCTCTGGTGTGCGTGTTCTGGTGTGCGTGTTCTGGTGTGCGTGCTCTTGTGTGCGTGCTCTGGTGTGCGTGCTCTGGTGTGCGTACTCTGGTGTGCGTACTCTGGTGTGCGTACTCTGGTGTGCGTACTCTGGTGTGCGTACTCTGGTGTGCGTGCTCTAGTGTGCGTACTCTGGTGTGCGTACTCTGGTGTGCGTGCTCTGGTGTGCGTGCTCTGGTGTGCGTACTCTGTTGTGTACTCTGGTGTGTGTACTCTGGTGTGCGTACCCTGGTGTGCGTACTCTGGTGTGCGTGCTCTGCTGTGCGTACTCTGGTGTGCGTACTCTGGTGTGCGTACTCTGGTGTGCGTGCTCTGGTGTGCGTGCTCTGGTGTGCGTGCTCTGGTGTGCGTGATCTGGTGTGCGTACTCTGGTCTGCGTACTCTGGTGTGCGTACTCTGGTGTGCGTACTCTGGAGTGAGTGCTCTGGTGTGCGTACTCTGGTGTGCGTACTCTGGTGTGCGTATTCTGGTGTGCGTGCGCTGGTGTGCGTGCTCTGGTGTGCGTACTCTGGTTTGCATATTCTGGTGTGCGTGCTCTGGTGTGCGTACTAAGGTGTGCATATTCTGATGTGCGTGCTCTGGTGTGTGTATTCTGGTGTGCGTGCTCTGGTGTGCATACTCTGGTGTGCGTATTCTGGTGTGCGTATTCTGGTGTGCGTATTCTGGTGTGCGTGCTCTGGTGTGTGTGTTCTGGTGTGTGTGCTCTGGTGTGCGTGCTCTGGTGTGCGTGCTCGGGTGTGCGTGCTCGGGTGTGCGTGCTCGGGTGTGCGTGCTCGGGAGTGCGTGCTCGGGTGAGCGTGCTCTGGTGTGCGTACTCTGGTGTGCGTACTCTGGTGTGCGTATTCTGGTGTGTGTATTCTGGTGTGCGTGCTCTGGTGTGCGTACTCTGGTGTGCGTGCTCTGGTGTGCGTGCTCTGGTGTGCGTGCTCTGGTGTGCGTGCTCTGGTGTGCGTGCTCTGGTGTGCGTGCTCTGGTGTGCGTGCTCTGGTGTGCGTACTCTGGTGTGCGTATTCTGGTGTGCGTGCTCTGGTGTGCGTATTCTGGTGTGCATATTCTGGTGTGCGTGCTCTGGTGTGCGTACTCTGGTGTGCGTACTCTGGTGTGCGAGCTCTGGTGTGCGTGCTCTGGTGTGCGTACCCTGGTGTGCGTGCCCTGGTGTGCGTGCTCTGGTGTGCGTATTCTGGTGTGCGTAGTCTGGTGTGCGTGCTCTGGTGTGCGTACTCTGGTGTGCGTACTCTGGTGTGCGTGCTCTCGTGTGCGTACTCTCGTGTGCGTACTATGGTGTGCGTACTCTGGTGTGCGTGCTCTGGTGTGCGTACTCTGGTGTGCGTATTCTGGTGTGCGTATTCTGGTGTGCGTATTCTGGTGTGCGCGCTCTGGTGTGCGTGCTCTGGTGTGCGTGCTCTGGTGTGCGTGCTCTGGTGTGCGTGCTCTGGTGTGCGTGCTCTGGTGTGCGTGCTCTGGTGTGCGTACTCTGGTGCGCATATTCTGGTGTGCGTACTCTGGTGTGCGTACTCTGGTGTGCGTACTCTGGTGTGCGTGCTCTGGTGTGCGTGCTCTGGTGTGCGTGCTCTGGTGTGCGTGCTCTGGTGTGCGTGCTCTGGTGTGCGTGCTCTGGTGTGCGTGCTCTGGTGTGCGTACTCTGGTGTTTACTCTGGTGTGTGTACTCTGGTGTGTGTACTCTGGTGTGCGTACCCTGGTGTGCGTACCCTGGTGGGCGTACTCTGGTGTGCGTACTCTGGTGTGCGTGCTCTGGTGTGCGTACTCTGGTGTGCGTGCTCTGGTGTGCGTGCTCTGGTGAGCGTGCTCTGGTATGCGTACTCTGGTGTGCGTATTCTGGTGTGTGTATTCTGGTGTGCGTGCTCTGGTGTGCGTACTCTGGTGTGCGTGCTCTGGTGTGCGTGCTTTGGTGTGCGTGCTCTGGTGTGCGTGCTCTGGTGTGCGTGCTCTGGTGTGCGTACTCTGGTGTGCGTATTCTGGTGTGCGTGCTCTGGTGTGCGTATTCTGGTGTGCATATTCTGGTGTGCGTGCTCTGGTGTGTGTACTCTGGTGTGCGTATTCTGGTGTGCGAGCTCTGGTGTGCGTGCTCTGGTGTGCGTACCCTGGTGTGCGTGCTCTGGTGTGCGTGCTCTGGTGTGCGTATTCTGGTGTGCGTAGTCTGGTGTGCGTGCTCTGGTGTGCGTGCTCTGGTGTGCGTGCTCTGGTGTGCGTACTCTCGTGTGCGTACTCTCGTGTGCGTACTCTGGTGTGCGTGCTCTGGTGTGCGTGCTCTGGTGTGCGTACTCTGGTGTGCGTACTCTGGTGTGCGTATTCTGGTGTGCGTATTCTGGTGTGCGTGCTCTGGTGTGCGTACTCTGGTGTGCGTATTCTGGTGTACGTGCTCTGGTCTGCGTACTCTGGTGTGCGTATTCTGGTGTGCGTGCTCTGGTGTGCGTGCTCTGGTGTGCGTACTCTGGTGTGCGTATTCTGGTGTGCGTGCACTGGTGTGCGTGCTCTGGTGTGCGTGCTCTGGTGTGCGTGCTCTGGTGTGCGTGCTCTGGTGTGCGTACTCTGGTGTGCGTGCTCTGGTGTGCGTGCTCTGGTGTGCGTACTCTGGTGTGCGTGTTCTGGTGTACGTGCTCTGGTGTGCGTGCTCTGGTGTGCGTACTCTGGTGCGCATATTCTGGTGTGCGTACTCTGGTGTGCGTACTCTGGTGTGCGTACTCTGGTGTGCGTGCTCTGGTGTGCGTGCTCTGGTGTGCGCACTCTGGTGTGTACTCTGGTGTGCGTACTCTGGTGTGCGTGCTCTGGTGTGCGTGCTCTGGTGTGCGTGCTCTGGTGTGCGTGCTCTGGTGTGCGTACTCTGGTGTGCGTGCTCTGGTGTGCGTGCTCTGGTGTGCGTGCTCTGGTGTGCGTGCTCTGGTGTGCGTACTCTGGTGTGCGTACTCTGGTGTGCGTACTCTGGTGTGCGTGTTCTGGTGTGCGTGCTCTGGTGTGCGTGCTCTGGTGTGCGTACTCTGGTGTGCGTACTCTGGTGTGCGTACTCTGGTGTGCGTACTCTGGTGTGCATATTCTGGTGTGCGTGCTCTGGTGTGCGTACTAAGTTGTGCATATTCTGATGTGCGTGCTCTGGTGTGTGTATTCTGGTGTGCGTGCTCTGGTGTGCATACTCTGGTGTGCGTACTCTGGTGTGCGTACTCTGGTGTGCGTACTCTGGTGTGCGTATTCTGGTGTGCGTGCTCTGGTGTGTGTGTTCTGGTGTGTGTGTTCTGGTGTGTATGCTCTGGTGTGCGTGCTCTGGTGTGCGTGCTCTGGTGTGCGTGCTCTGGTGTGCGTATTCTGGTGAGCGTGCTCTGGTGTGCGTACTCTGGTGTGCATATTCTGGTGTGCGTATTCTGGTGTGCGTGCTCTGGTGTGCGTGCTCTGGTGTGCGTGCTCTGGTGTGCGTGCTCTGGTGTGCGTGCTCTGGTGTGCGTGCTCTGGTGTGCGTGCTCTGGTGTGCGTGCTCTGGTGTGCGTGCTCTGGTGTGCGTACTCTGGTGTGCGTACTCTGGTGTGCGTGCTCTGGTGTGCGTATTCTGGTGTGCGTATTCTGATGTGCGTGCTCTGGTGTGCGTGCTCTGGTGTACGTATTCTGGTGTGCGTATTCTGGTGTGCGTACTCTGGTGTGCGTGCTCTGGTGTGCGTGCTCTGGTGTGCGCACTCTGGTGTGTACTCTGGTGTGCGTACTCTGGTGTGCGTGCTCTGGTGTGCGTGCTCTGGTGTGCATGCTCTGGTGTGCGTGCTCTGGTGTGCGTGCTCTGGTGTGCGTGCTCTGGTGTGCGTACTCTGGTGTGCGTACTCTGGTGTGCGTGCTCTGGTGTGCGTATTCTGGTGTGCGTATTCTGATGTGCGTGCTCTGGTGTGCGTGCTCTGGTGTGCGTGCTCTGGTGTACGTATTCTGGTGTGCGTATTCTGGTGTGCGTACTCTGGTGTGCGTGCTCTGGTGTGCGTGCTCTGGTGTGCGCACTCTGGTGTGTACTCTGGTGTGCGTACTCTGGTGTGCGTGCTCTGGTGTGCGTGCTCTGGTGTGCATGCTCTGGTGTGCGTACTTTGGTGTGCGTATTCTGGTGTGCGTATTCTGGTGTGCGTGCTCTGGTGTGCGTACTCTGGTGTGCGTACTCTGGTGTGCGTACTCTGGTGTGCGTACTCTGGTGTGCGTATTCTGGTGTACGTGCTCTGGTGTGCGTACTCTGGTGTGCGTAATCTGGTGTGCGTGCTCTGGTGTGCGTGCTCTGGTGTGCGTGCTCTGGTGTGCGTGCTCTGGTGTGCGTGCTCTGGTGTGCGTACTCTGGTGTGCGTGCTCTGGTGTGCGTGCTCTGGTGTGCGTACTCTGGTGTGCGTACTCTGGTGTGCGTACTCTGGCGTGCGTACTCTGGCGTGCGTATTCTGGTGTGCGTGCGCTGGTGTGCGTGCTCTGGTGTGCGTACTCTGGTGTGCATATTCTGGTGTGCGTGCTCTGGTGTGCGTGATCTGGTGTGCGTACTCTGGTGTGCATATTCTGGTGTGCGTGCTCTGGTGTGCGTACTAAGGTGTGCATAGTCTGATGTGCGTGCTCTGGTGTGTGTATTCTGGTGTGTGTGCTCTGGTGTGCATACTCTGGTGTGCGTACTCTGGTGTGCGTACTCGGGTGTGCGTATTCTGGTGTGCGTGCTCTGGTGTGTGTGTTCTGGTGTGTGTGCTCTGGTGTGCGTGCTCTGGTGTGCGTATTCTGGTGTGCGTGCTCTGGTGTGCGTACTCTCGTGTGCGTACTATGGTGTGCGTACTCTGGTGTGCATGCTCTGGTGTGCGTACTTTGGTGTGCGTATTCTGGTGTGCGTATTCTGGTGTGCGTATTCTGGTGTGCATGCTCTGGTGTGCGTACTCTGGTGTGCGTACTCTGGTGTGCGTACTCTGGTGTGCGTATTCTGGTGTACGTGCTCTGGTGTGCGTACTCTGGTGTGCGTAATCTGGTGTGCGTGCTCTGGTGTGCGTGCTCTGGTGTGCGTACACTGGTGTGCGTATTCTGGTGTGCGTGCACTGGTGTGCGTGCTCTGGTGTGCGTGCTCTGGTGTGCGTGCTCTGGTGTGCGTGTTCTGGTGTGCGTGTTCTGGTGTGCGTGTTCTGGTGTGCGTGCTCTGGTGTGCGTGCTCTGGTGTGCGTACTCTGGTGTGCGTACTCTGGTGTGCGTATTCTGGTGTGCGTACTCTGGTGTGCGTACTCTGGTGTGCGTACTCTGGTGTGCGTACTCTGGTGTGCGTGCTCTGGTGTGCGTACTCTGGTGTGCGTACTCTGGTGTGCGTACTCTGGTGTGCGTACTCTGGTGTGCGTACTCTGGTGTGCGTACTCTGTTGTGCGTGCTCTGGTGTGCGTGCTCTGGTGTGCGTGCTCTGGTGTGTACTCTGGTGTGTGTACTCTGGTGTGCGTACCCTGGTGTGCGTACTCTGGTGTGCGTGCTCTGCTGTGCGTACTCTGGTGTGCGTACTCTGGTGTGCGTACTCTGGTGTGCGTGCTCTGGTGTGCGTGCTCTGGTGTGCGTGCTCTGGTGTGCGTGCTCTGGTGTGCGTACTCTGGTGTGCATGCTCTGGTGTGCGTACTCTGGTGTGCGTACTCTGGTGTGCGTACTCTGGCGTGCGTACTCTGGCGTGCGTACTCTGGCGTGCGTATTCTGGTGTGCGTGCGCTGGTGTGCGTGCTCTGGTGTGCGTACTCTGGTGTGCATATTCTGGTGTGCGTGCTCTGGTGTGCGTGATCTGGTGTGCGTACTCTGGTGTGCATATTCTGGTGTGCGTGCTCTGGTGTGCGTACTAAGGTGTGCATAGTCTGATGTGCGTGCTCTGGTGTGTGTATTCTGGTGTGTGTGCTCTGGTGTGCATACTCTGGTGTGCGTACTCTGGTGTGCGTACTCTGGTGTGCGTATTCTGGTGTGCGTGCTCTGGTGTGTGTGTTCTGGTGTGTGTGCTCTGGTGTGCGTGCTCTGGTGTGCGTGCTCTGGTGTGCGTATTCTGGTGAGCGTGCTCTGGTGTGTGTGTTCTGGTGTGTGTGCTCTGGTGTGCGTGCTCTGGTGTGCGTATTCTGGTGTGCGTGCTCTGGTGTGCGTACTCTCGTGTGCGTACTATGGTGTGCGTACTCTGGTGTGCATGCTCTGGTGTGCGTACTTTGGTGTGCGTATTCTGGTGTGCGTATTCTGGTGTGCGTATTCTGGTGTGCATGCTCTGGTGTGCGTACTCTGGTGTGCGTACTCTGGTGTGCGTACTCTGGTGTGCGTACTCTGGTGTACGTGCTCTGGTGTGCGTACTCTGGTGTGCGTAATCTGGTGTGCGTGCTCTGGTGTGCGTGCTCTGGTGTGCGTACACTGGTGTGCGTATTCTGGTGTGCGTGCACTGGTGTGCGTGCTCTGCTGTGCGTGCTCTGGTGTGCGTGCTCTGGTGTGCGTGTTCTGGTGTGCGTGTTCTGGTGTGCGTGCTCTGGTGTGCGTGCTCTGGTGTGCGTACTCTGGTGTGCGTACTCTGGTGTGCGTATTCTGGTGTGCGTACTCTGGTGTGCGTACTCTGGTGTGCGTACTCTGGTGTGCGTACTCTGGTGTGCGTACTCTGGTGTGCGTGCTCTGGTGTGCGTACTCTGGTGTGCGTACTCTGGTGTGCGTACTCTGGTGTGCGTACTCTGGTGTGCGTACTCTGTTGTGCGTGCTCTGGTGTGCGTGCTCTGGTGTGCGTGCTCTGGTGTGTACTCTGGTGTGTGTACTCTGGTGTGCGTACCCTGGTGTGCGTACTCTGGTGTGCGTGCTCTGCTGTGCGTACTCTGGTGTGCGTACTCTGGTGTGCGTACTCTGGTGTGCGTGCTCTGGTGTGCGTGCTCTGGTGTGCGTGCTCTGGTGTGCGTGCTCTGGTGTGCGTACTCTGGTGTGCATGCTCTGGTGTGCGTACTCTGGTGTGCGTACTCTGGTGTGCGTACTCTGGTGTGCGTACTCTGGCGTGCGTACTCTGGCGTGCGTATTCTGGTGTGCGTGCGCTGGTGTGCGTGCTCTGGTGTGCGTACTCTGGTGTGCATATTCTGGTGTGCGTGCTCTGGTGTGCGTGATCTGGTGTGCGTACTCTGGTGTGCATATTCTGGTGTGCGTGCTCTGGTGTGCGTACTAAGGTGTGCATAGTCTGATGTGCGTGCTCTGGTGTGTGTATTCTGGTGTGTGTGCTCTGGTGTGCATACTCTGGTGTGCGTACTCTGGTGTGCGTACTCTGGTGTGCGTATTCTGGTGTGCGTGCTCTGGTGTGTGTGTTCTGGTGTGTGTGCTCTGGTGTGCGTGCTCTGGTGTGCGTGCTCTGGTGTGCGTATTCTGGTGAGCGTGCTCTGGTGTGCGTACTCTGGTGTGCATATTCTGGTGTGCGTGCTCTGGTGTGCGTGCTCTGGTGTGCGTGCTCTGGTGTGCGTGCTCTGGTGTGCGTGCTCTGGTGTGCGTGCTCTGGTGTGCGTGCTCTGGTGTGCATGCTCTGGTGTGCGTGCTCTGGTGTGCGTGCTCTGGTGTGCGTACTCTGGTGTGCGTATTCTGGTGTGCGTGCTCTGGTGTGCGTATTCTGGTGTGCGTATTCTGGTGTGCGTGCTCTGGTGTGCGTGCTCTGGTGTACGTATTCTGGTGTGCGTATTCTGGTGTGCGTGCTCTGGTGTGCGTACTCTGGTGTGCGTTTTCTGGTGTGCGTGCTCTGGTGTGTGTACCCTGGTATGCGTGCTCTGGTGTGCGTGCTCTGGTGTGCGTATTCTGGTGTGCGTGCTCTGGTGTGCGTACTCTGGTGTGCGTGCTCTGGTGTGCGTGCTCTGGTGTGCGTACTCTGGTGTGCGTACTCTGGTGTGCGTGCTCTGGTGTGCGTACTCTCGTGTGCGTACTCTCGTGTGCGTACTCTGGTGTGCATGCTCTGGTGTGCGCACTCTGGTGTGCGTATTCTGGTGTGCGTATTCTGGTGTGCGTGCTCTGGTGTGCGTACTCTGGTGTGCGTATTCTGGTGTGCGTGCTCTGGTGTGCGTGCTCTGGTGTGCGTACACTGGTGTGCGTATTCTGGTGTGCGTGCACTGGTGTGCGTGCTCTGGTGTGCGTGCTCTGGTGTGCGTGCTCTGGTGTGCGTGTTCTGGTGTGCGTGTTCTGGTGTGCGTGTTCTGGTGTGCGTGCTCTGGTGTGCGTACTCTGGTGTGCGTGCTCTGGTGTGCGTACTCTGGTTTGCGTACTCTGGTTTGCGTACTCTGGTGTGCGTGCTCTGGTGTGCGTGCTCTGGTGTGCGTGCTCTGGTGTGCGTACTCTGGTGTGTACTCTGGTGTGTGTACTCTGGTGTGCGTACCCTGGTGTGCGTACTCTGGTGTGCGTGCTCTGCTGTGCGTACTCTGGTGTGCGTACTCTGGTGTGCGTACTCTGGTGTGCGTGCTCTGGTGTGCGTGCTCTGGTGTGCGTGCTCTGGTGTGCGTGCTCTGGTGTGCGTACTCTGGTGTGCGTACTCTGGAGTGCGTGCTCTGGTGTGCGGACTCTGGTGTGCGTACTCTGGTGTGCGTATTCTGGTGTGCGTGCGCTGGTGTGCGTGCTCTGGTGTGCGTACTCTGGTGTGCATATTCTGGTGTGCGTGCTCTGGTGTGCGTACTAAGGTGTGCATATTCTGATGTGCGTGCTCTGGTGTGTGTATTCTGGTGTGCGTGCTCTGGTGTGCATACTCTGGTGTGCGTATTCTGGTGTGCGTATTCTGGTGTGCGTATTCTGGTGTGCGTGCTCTGGTGTGCGTGTTCTGGTGTGTGTGCTCTGGTGTGCGTGCTCTGGTGTGCGTGCTCTGGTGTGCGTATTCTGCTGAGCGTGCTCTGGTGTGCGTACTCTGGTGTGCGTATTCTGGTGTGTGTATTTTGGTGTGCGTGCTCTGGTGTGCGTACTCTGGTGTGCATGCTCTGGTGTGCGTGCTCTGGTGTGCGTGCTCTGGTCTGCGTATTCTGGTGTGCGTGCTCTGTTGTGCGTATTCTGGTGTGCGTATTCTGGTGTGCGTGCTCTGGTGTGCGTACTCTGGTGTGCGTATTCTGGTGTGCGAGCTCTGGTGTGCGTGCTCTGGTGTTCGTACCCTGGTGTGCGTGCTCTGGTGTGCGTGCTCTGGTGTGCGTATTCTGGTGTGCGTACTCTGGTGTGCGTGCTCTGGTGTGCGTGCTCTGGTGTGCGTACTCTGGTGTGCGTACTCTGGTGTGCGTACTCTGGTGTGCGTACTCTGGTGTGCGTGCTCTGGTGTGCGTACTCTCGTGTGCGTACTATGGTGTGCGTGCTCTGGTGTGCGTACTCTGGTGTGCGTATTCTGGTGTGCGTATTCTGGTGTGCGTGCTCTGGTGTGCGTACTCTGGTGTGCGTATTCTGGTGTGCGTACTCTGGTGTGCGTACTCTGGTGTGCGTACTCTGGTGTGCGTGCTCTGGTGTGCGTGCTCTGGTGTGCGTACTCTGGTGTGCGTGCTCTGGTGTGCGCACTCTCGTGTGCGTACTCTGGTGTGCGTACCCTGGTGTGCGTACTCTGGTGTGCGTGCTCTGGTGTGCGTACTCTGGTGTGCGTACTCTGGTGTGCGTTCTCTGGTGTGCGTTCTCTGGTGTGCGTTCTCTGGTGTGCGTTCTCTGGTGTGCGTACTCTGGTGTGCGTACTCTGGTGTGCGTACTCTGGTGTGCGTACTCTGGTGTGCGTACTCTGGTGTGCGTACTCTGGTGTGCGTGCTCTGGTGTGCGTGCTCTGGTATGCGTGCTCTGGTGTGCGTACTCTGGTGTGCGTACTCTGGTGTGCGTACTCTGGTGTGCGTGCTCTGGTGTGCGTGCTCTGGTGTGCGTGCTCTGGTGTGCGTGCTCTGGTGTGCGTGCTCTGGTGTGCGTACTCTGGTGTGCGTACTCTGGTGTGCGTAGTCTGGTGTGCGTGCTCTGGTGTGCGTGCTCTGGTGTGCGTACTCTGGTGTGCGTATTCTGGTGTGCGTGCTCTGGTGTGCGTACTAAGGTGTGCATATTCTGATGTGCGTGCTCTGGTGTGTGTATTCTGGTGTGCGTGCTCTGGTGTGCATACTCTGGTGTGCGTACTCTGGTGTGCGTACTCTGGTGTGCGTATTCTGGTGTGCGTGCTTTGGTGTGCGTGTTCTGGTGTGCGTGCTCTGGTGTGCGTGCTCTGGTGTGCGTGCTATGGTGTGCGTATTCTGGTGAGCGTGCTCTGGTGTGCGTACTCTGGTGTGCGTATTCTGGTGTGCGTATTCTGGTGTGCGTGCTCTGGTGTGCGTACTCTGGTGTGCGTGCTCTGGTGTGCGTGCTCTGGTGTGCGTGCTCTGGTGTGCGTGATCTGGTGTGCGTGCTCTGGTGTGCGTGCTCTGGTGTGCGCGCTCTGGTGTGCGCGCTCTGGTGTGCGTGCTCTGGTGTGCGTGCTCTGGTGTGCGTGCTCTGATGTGCGTGCTCTGGTGTGCATGCTCTGGTGTGCGTGCTCTGGTGTGCGTGCTCTGGTGTGCATACTCTGGTGTGCGTACTCTGGTGTGCGTGCTCTGGTGTGCGTGCTCTGGTGTGCGTGCTCTGGTGTGCATGCTCTGGTGTGCATGCTCTGGTGCGCGTACTCTGGTGTGCGTATTCTGGTGTGCGTACTCTGGTGTGCGTACTCTGGTGTGCGTACTCTGGTGTGTGTATTCTGGTCTGCGTACTCTGGTGTGTGTACTCTGGTGTTGGGGGAGTTCCCAATCCATGCAGGAGGAGGCCATTCTGCCCATCGAGTCTGCACGGACCCTCTGAAAGGGCTCCCCAACCCCTGATTCCACAGCAAACTCCACTCACTCTCCCTCACCCAATCTCGTCAAATCCAAATCTCGGCCCCTCCCCTTTCTAGCGGCCATTTTGCAATCTGGCCCTCCCGTTCCTCCCACTTTGTGAGTCAGTACGTGGAAACTCTTCCATCTCGGAGATGCTTTGCTCTCTCTCTCCACAACGGAGCACTGGTTGGTTCTACCATCTGCCCCTACTGCCCCGTTACCCCCGAACTTCGAAAATCCTCCCCAGATCCTCTACTCTGACCTTTCTCTCAATTATCCTCCTCATCTGTTCCCTCGCCCGCTCCTTGAAGCTGGTTTCCGGGGTTTCCCGGAATGCTTTGGCAGGTTTTCTTCTGCTGTAGGCCATTCGGCCCGTCTGCTCACTGCTGCTGTCCCAGCTCCACACCAGCCTCCTCCCATGGCCCCCCTCTCCGTCTCACACTGTCAGCCAATCCTCCTATTCCCCTCCCCTTCGTGTAGCAATCCAGCCGATCCACAGAGGATCATTCCCTCAGATTTCCCCCCATTCCAACTTCCACTCAATCTTTGACTGGGGGTATGTTACCATGGATACCATCCGTACGTGCCCAGGGCTTTGTTCAGCGGGACCTGGAGAGGGACGTCACCAGGGTGATGTAACTGCGAGAGGGCCGGAGAGTAGCGGTCACAGCTACACCTTGCCTGGTATCTTCCCGCGCCGCCTTCCGGACGCGATCAGGAACATGGGGCCTGAACTGGCGGCCGGCCTCCCCGGTCCAGGGGTCAACGGCCCCGTGGTGTCGGGGGGGTTCCCAGTCCATGCGGTTAGGCGGGGGAGGGCCAGGCCAGCTCGGGGGAGAACGCACGGAGGGCGAGATAGCGCCATGGGCAAGGGGAGAAAGATTCAGACGTGCCCAGGAACGGGGGGGGTTGGGTGTAAGAGGAAATGTGAATCAGACAAGGCTTGTTTCCACTTGTAACAATGGACGCAGAGAGAGCAGAAAGGATACGACAAAATGAGCGCGCAGCAGCAGCAGAAGAGGGAGAAAGTCAGAGAGGTTGCAGGGCAGGAATGAGAAAGGACAGAGCCTGGGCAGATGCCAGGGACACCATCACCCTGGCGGTAGTGAGAACTGGCTGTGCGCAGATTGTGTTTGCCCAGCGCCCCCCCCCCCCCCCCCCCCCCCCCCCCCCCCCCCCCACCGGCTCCCCCGTTCTGGGATATTTGGCGTCAGTCAAGGTAGGTGCCGCACAAATGCACCACCCACGAGCCGGACAATCGGACGTCTGTCAGAAAGGGTTGGCAGGTGTCGGGGACGCAGTGGGGGGGGGGGGGGGGGAACTGGGCAGACACAGGCCCGAATGTCAATGGGTGCAGAGCCCCATGTGGTGGCAACAGAGGGGGAGGATTTGGGCCTGTGGGTGGAGCCCACTGGAAGTAGCAGGAAGGCGAAGGTTGAGCAGCCAAACAGCAGCAACATGCTGGGAGGCTGCAACTCGCAATGACACACAGCAAATGCTGCAGCACACAGCTAATACCAGGCAGCGTCGCTGGAGGCAGAGGTAACAGATCCCTCAAGGAGACATGTGCAGAGCCCAGATTATACTCTGATTCTCTCCCCTCAGACGCTGCCAGGCCTTGCTGAGTATTTGCAGTGTTGACTGTGAGGGCGACAGAGCCAGTGTGAACTCACACAAGATGACAGCACGGACAGCCGCCAGTCCCAGGCTCCTCAAGCCGATGTGTTGCTGCTCAGGGAGGAAGAAGCGGAAGAAAGGATAATCAGGCTGCAATTTCTAAACCACGTCTGAGAAAACCATCAGTCTGTATCTCACCCCGTGCTGTATCTGTCCTGGGAGTGTTTGATGGGGACAGTGTAGAGGGAGCTTTACTCTGTATCTAACCCCGTGCTGTACCTGTCCTGGGAGTGTTTGATGGGGACAGTGTAGAGGGAGCTTTACTCTGTATCTAACCCCGTGCTGTACCTGTCCTGGGAGTGTTTGATGGGGACAGTGTAGAGGGAGCTTTACTCTGTATCTAACCCCGTGCTGTACCTGTCCTGTGAGTGTTTGATGGGGACAGTGTAGAGGGAGCTTTACTCTGTATCTAACCCCGTGCTGTACCTGTCCTGGGAGTGTTTGATGGGGACAGTGTAGAGGGAGCTTTACTCTGTATCTAACCCCGTGCTGTACCTGTCCTGGGAGTGTTTGACGGTGACAGTGCGGAGGGAGCTTTACTCAGTATCTAACACCGTGCTGTACCTGTCCTGGGAGTGTTTGATGGGGACAGTGTAGAGGGAGCTTTACTCTGTATCTAACCCCATGCTGTACCTGTCCTGGGAGTATTTGATGGGGACAGTGTAGAGGGAGCTTTACTCTGTATCTAACCCCGTGCTGTATCTGTCCTGGGAGTGTATGATGGGGACTGTGTAGAGGGAGCTTTACTCCGTATCTAACCCCGTGCTGTACCTGTCCTGGGAGTGTTTGATGGGGAGTGTAGAGGGAGCTTTACTATGTATCGAACCCTGTGCTGTACCTGTCCTGGGAGTGTTTGATGGGGACAGTGTAGAGGCAGCTTTACTCTGTATCTAACCCCGTGCTGTACCTGTCCTGGGAGTGTTTGATGGGGACAGTGTAGAGGGAGCTTTACTCTGTATCTAACCCCGTGCTGTACCTGTCCTGGGAGTGTTTGATGGGGACAGTGTAGAGGGAGTTTTACTCTGTATCTAACCCCGTGCTGTACCTGTACTGCTTAACCACTTCCTTACCTTGCAGGTCAGCTGTTCGGGAGAGAGAGGGAGCCAGGACCTTGGAAACAGCGCGGGAGTTTCAAAAAGCGCGGGAGCTGCGAGGCAGAGGGGACAGTTTAAAAGGGCGCGCCGTGGGTGAGGTAAGTACTGCTTAACCACTTCCTTACCTTGCAGGTCAGCTGTTCGGGAGAGAGAGGGAGCCAGGACCTTGGAAACAGCGCGGGAGTTTCAAAAAGCGCGGGAGATGCGAGGCAGAGGGGACAGTTTAAAAGGGCGCGCCGTGGGTGAGGTAAGTACTGCTTAACCACTTCCTTACCTTGCAGGTCAGCTGTTTGGGAGAGAGATCAGTTTTGGGAGCAGGCCTATTGGCTGACTGTAAATCAGGAAGGATACAAAGGGTGTGGCTGAAGTGCCTTTAGAAACGGAGTGCTGGAGGCAAACAGAGTGTATCTGAGTTTGGGTAAGGCTGAGTGCTGGAGGCAAACAGAGTGTATCTGAGTTTGGGTAAGGCTGAGTGCTGGAGGCAAACAGAGTGTATCTGAGTTTGGGTAAGGCTGAGTGCTGGAGGCAAACAGAGTGTATCTGAGTTTGGGTAAGGCTGAGTGCTGGAGGCAAACAGTGTATCTGAGTTTGGGTAAGGCTGAGTGCTGGAGGCAAACAGAGTGTATCTGAGTTTGGGTAAGGCTGAGTGCTGGAGGCAAACAGAGTGTATCTGAGTTTGGGTAAGGCTGAGTGCTGGAGGCAAACAGAGTGTATCTGAGTTTGGGTAAGGCTGAGTGCTGGAGGCAAACAGAGTGTATCTGAGTTTGGGTAAGGCTGAGTGCTGGAGGCAAACAGAGTGTATCTGAGTTTGGGTAAGGCTGAGTGCTGGAGGCAAACAGAGTGTATCTGAGTTTGGGTAAGGCTGAGTGCTGGAGGCAAACAGAGTGTATCTGAGTTTGGGTAAGGCTGAGTGCTGGAGGCAAACAGAGTGTATCTGAGTTTGGGTAAGGCTGAGTGCTGGAGGCAAACAGAGTGTATCTGAGTTTGGGTAAGGCTGAGTGCTGGAGGCAAACAGAGTGTATCTGAGTTTGGGTAAGGCTGAGTTCGGGTAAGAGGGGAGTGACAAAAAAAAAAAAAAAATCAAGTTAATTAAGTAAAGTAATTAACTAGTTAAGGGAATTTGGTGCTCACCTGAAGGAGGTGCAGAGAAGCAGACCCGTGAGGGAGTCTCTGGAGCAATTGCATCACAGCCAGCAGGTAAGTGTTTGGCTTGTAACTGGTAAGTGATTTCTCTCTCTTTGACTTTCTCCTAGCTGTGTAGTGTAGCTCAAATTTAACTTCAGGTTTAAGTCATGGCAGGAGAGCTCAGACCCGTGTCATGCTCCTCTTGTGAGATGTGGCAAGTCAGGGACCCTTCTGGTGTCCCTGACTCCTTCATCTGCAAGAAGTGTGTCCAACTGCAGCTCCTGTTAGACCGCTTGACGGCTCTGGAGCTGCGGATGGACTCACTTTGGAGCATCCGCGATGCTGAGGAAGTTGTGGATAGCACATTCAGTGAGTTGGTCACACCGCAGATTAAAATTACTGAGGCAGATAGGGAATGGGTGACCAACAGACAGAGGAAGAGTAGGAAGGCAGTGCAGGGATCCCCTGCGGTCATCTCCCTCCAAAACAGATTTACCGTTTTGGAAACTGTTGGGGGAGATGGCGCACCAGGGGAAGGTGGCAGCAGCCAGGTTCATGGCACCGTGGCTGGCTCTGCTGCACAGAAGGGCGGGAAAAAGAGTGGCAGAGCTATAGTGATAGGGGATTCAATTGTAAGGGGAATAGACAGGCGTTTCTGCGGACGCAAACGAGAATCCAGGTTGGTATGTTGCCTCCCTGGTGCAAGGGTCAAGGATGTCTCGGAGCGGCTGCAGGGCATTCTGGAGGGGGAGGGTGAACAGCCAGCTGTCGTGGTGCATATAGGCACCAACGATATAGGTACAAAACGGGATGAGGTTCTACAAGCTGAATTTAGGGAGTTAGGAGTTAAACTAAAAAGTAGGACCTCAAAGGTAGTAATCTCAGGATTGCTACCAGTGCCACGTGATAGTCAGAGTAGGAATGACAGGATAGCTAGGATGAATACGTGGCTTGAGAGATGGTGCAAGAGGGAGGGTTTCAAATTCCTGGGACATTGGGACCGATTCTGGGGGAGGTGGGACCTGTACAAATCGGACGGTCTGCATCTGGGTGGGACCGGAACCAATGTTCTCGGGGGGGGTGTTTGCTAGTGCAGTTGGGGAGGGTTTAAACTAATGTGCCAGGGGGATGGGAACCGATGTAGGAAGTCAGTGGGGACAGAAACAAAAGGCAGGAAGGGAGAGTGTGTAAAGCATGACCAGAGAAAGCAGGGCAGAGAGCAAGGAAGGTCTACATTAAACTGCATTTATTTCAATGCAAGGGGCCTGACGGGCAAAGCGGATGAACTCAGGGCATGGACGGGCACATGGGACTGGGATATTATAGCTATGACTGAAACATGGCTAAGGGAGGGGCAGGACTGGCAGCTCAATGTTCCGGGATACAGATGCTATAGAAAGGATAGAACAGGAGGTAAGAGAGGAGGGGGAGTGGCGTTTTTGATGAGGGAGAACATCACGGCAGTACTTAGAGGGGATATATCCGAGGGTTCGCCCACTGAGTCTATATGGGTGGAACTGAAAAATAAGAAGGGAGAGATCACCTTGGTAGGACTGTACTACAGGCCCCCAAATAGTCAGCGGGAAATTGAGGAGCAAATATGTAAGGAGATTACAGATAGCTGCAAGAATAATAGGGTGGTAGTAGTAGGGGACTTTAACTTTCCCAACATTGACTGGGACAGCCATAGCATTAGGGGCTTGGATGGAGGGAAATTTGTTGAGTGTATTCAGGAGGAATTTCTCATTCAGTATGTGGATGGACCGACTAGAGAGGGGGCAAAACATGACCTCGTCTTGGGAAATAAGGAAGGGCAAGTGATAGAAGTGCTAGTGAGGGATCACTTTGGGACAAGTGACCATAACTCCATTAGTTTTAAGATAGCTATGGAGAATGATAGGTCTGGCCCAAGAGTTAAAATTCTTAATTGGGGCAAGGCCAATTTTGATGGTATCAGACAGGAACTTGCAGAGGTAGATTGGGGGAGACTATTGGCAGACAAAGGGACGGCTGGTAAATGGGAGGCTTTTAAAAATGTGTTAACCAGGGTGCAGGGTAAGCACATTCCCTTTAGAGTGAAGGGCAAGGCTGGTAGAAGTAGGGAACCCTGGATGACTCGAGATATTGAGACTCTGGTCAAAATGAAGAAGGAGGCATATGACGTACATAAGCAACTGGGATCAAGTAGATCCCTTGAAGAGTATAGAGATTGTCGATGGCCAGGGGGTGGGCACGGGAGCAATAGGTCAGAAGGTGAGAGCATTGAGGGAGAACTAGGGAATAGGGACAGTGTGGCTCTGAGGCAGAGCAGACGGGGAGAAGTTGCTGAACACAGCGGGTCTGGTGGCCTGAAGTGCATATGTTTTAATGCAAGGAGCATTACGGGTAAGGCAGATGAACTTAGAGCTTGGATTACTACTTGGAACTATGATGTTGTTGCCATTACAGAGACCTGGTTGAGGGAAGGGCAGGATTGGCAGCTAAACGTTCCAGGATTTAGATGTTTCAGGCGGGATAGAGGGGGATGTAAAAGGGGAGGCGGAGTTGCACTACTTGTTCGGGAGAGTATCACAGCTATACAGCGAGAGGACACCTCAGAGGGCAGTGAGGCTATATGGGTAGAGATCAGGAATAAGAAGGGTGCAGTCACAATGTTGGGGGTATACTACAGGCCTCCCAACAGCCAGCGGGAGATCGAGGAGCAGATAGGTAGACAGATTTTGGAAAAGAGTAAAAACAACAGGGTTGTGGTGATGGGAGACTTCAACTTCCCCAATATTGACTGGGACTCACTTAGTGCCAGGGGCTTAGACGGGGCAGAGTTTGTAAGGAGCATCCAGGAGGGCTTCTTAAAACAATATGTAAACAGTCCAACTAGGGAAGGGGTGGTACTGGACCTGGTATTGGGGAATGAGCCCGGCCAGGTGGTAGATGTTTCAGTAGGGGAGCATTTCGGTAACAGTGACCACAATTCAGTAAGTTTTAAAGTACTGGTGGACAAGGATAAGAGTGGTCCGAGGGTGAATGTGCTAAATTGGGGGAAGGCTAATTATAACAATATTAGGCGGGAACTGAAGAACATAGATTGGGGGCGGATGTTTGAGGGCAAATCAACATCTGACATGTGGGAGGCTTTCAAGTGTCAGTTGAAAGGAATACAGGACAGGCATGTTCCTGTGAGGAAGAAAGATAAATACGGCAATTTTCGGGAACCTTGGATGACGAGTGATATTGTAGGCCTCGTCAAAAAGAAAAAGGAGGCATTTGTCAGGGCTAAAAGGCTGGGAACAGACGAAGCCTGTGTGGCATATAAGGAAAGTAGGAAGGAACTTAAGCAAGGAGTCACGAGGGCTAGAAGGGGTCATGAAAAGTCATTGGCAAATAGGGTTAAGGAAAATCCCAAGGCTTTTTACACGTACATAAAAAGCAAGAGGGTAGCCAGGGGAAGGGTTGGCCCACTGAAGGATAGGCAAGGGAATCTATGTGTGGAGCCAGAGGAAATGGGCGAGGTACTAAATGAATACTTTGCATCAGTATTCACCAAAGAGAAGGAATTGGTAGATGTTGAGTCTGGAGAAGGGGGTGTAGATAGCCTGGGTCACATTGTGATCCAAAAAGACGAGGTGTTGGGTGTCTTAAAAAATATTAAGGTAGATAAGTCCCCAGGGCCGGATGGGATCTACCCCAGAATACTGAAGGAGGCTGGAGAGGAAATTGCTGAGGCCTTGACAGAAATCTTTAGATCCTCGCTGTCTTCAGGGGATGTCCCGGAGGACTGGAGAATAGCCAATGTTGTTCCTCTGTTTAAGAAGGGTGGCAGGGATAATCCCGGGAACTACAGGCCGGTGAGCCTTACTTCAGTGGTAGGGAAATTACTGGAGAGAATTCTTCGAGACAGGATCTACTCCCATTTGGAAACAAATGGACGTATTAGTGAGAGGCAGCACGGTTTTGTGAAGGGGAGGTCGTGTCTCACTAACTTGATAGAGTTTTTCGAGGAGGTCACTAAGATGATTGATGCAGGTAGGGCAGTAGATGTTGTCTATATGGACTTCAGTAAGGCCTTTGACAAGGTCCCTCATGGTAGACTAGTACAAAAGGTGAAGTCACACGGGATCAGGGGTGAACTGGCAAGGTGGATACAGAACTGGCTAGGCCATAGAAGGCAGAGGGTAGCAATGGAGGGATGCTTTTCTAATTGGAGGGCTGTGACCAGTGGTGTTCCACAGGGATCAGTGCTGGGACCTTTGCTCTTTGTAGTATATATAAATGCTTTGGAGGAAAATGTAACTGGTCTGATTAGTAAGTTTGCAGACGACACAAAGGTTGGTGGAATTGCGGATAGCGATGAGGACTGTCTGAGGATACAGCAGGATTTAGATTGTCTGGAGACTTGGGCGGAGAGATGGCAGATGGAGTTTAACCTGGACAAATGTGAGGTAATGCATTTTGGAAGGGCTAATGCAGGTAGGGAATATACAGTGAATGGTAGAACCCTCAAGAGTATTGAAAGTCAAAGAGATCTAGGAGTACAGGTCCACAGATCACTGAAAGGGGCTACACAGGTGGAGAAGGTAGTCAAGAAGGCATACGGCATGCTTGCCTTCATTGGCCGGGGCATTGAGTATAAGAATTGGCAAGTCATGTTGCAGCTGTATAGAACCTTAGTTAGGCCACACTTGGAGTATAGTGTTCAATTCTGGTCGCCACACTACCAGAAGGATATGGAGGCTTTAGAGAGGGTGCAGAAGAGATTTACCAGAATGTTGCCTGGTATGGAGGGCATAAGCTATGAGGAGCGATTGAATAAACTCGGTTTGTTCTCACTGGAATGAAGGAGGTTGAGGGGCGACCTGATAGAGGTATACAAAATTATGAGGGGCATAGACAGAGTGGATAGTCAGAGGCTTTTCCCCAGGGTAGAGGGGTCAATTACTAGGGGGCATAGGTTTAAGGTGAGAGGGGCAAAGTTTAGAGTAGATGTACGAGGCAAGTTTTTTACGCAGAGGGTAGTGGGTGCCTGGAACTCACTACCGGAGGAGGTAGTGGAAGCAGGGACGATAGGGACATTTAAGGGGCATCTTGACAAATATATGAATAGGATGGGAATAGAAGGATACGGACCCAGGAAGTGTAGAAGATTGTAGTTTAGTCGGGCAGTATGGTCGGCACGGGCTTGGAGGGCCGAAGGGCCTGTTCCTGTGCTGTACATTTCTTTGTTCTCTGTTCTTTGTTTGAAATAGAGTTAAGAGGGAAATCAGGAGGGCAAAAAGGGGACATGAAATTGCTTTGGCAAATAATGCAAGGGAGAATCCAAAGAGATTCTACAGATACATAAAGGGGAAAAGAGTAACTAGGGACAGAGTAGGGCCTCTTAAGGATCAACAAGGGCATCTATGTGCAGAGCCACAAGAGTTGGGTGAGATCCTGAATGAATATTTCTCATCGGTATTCACGGTGGAGAAAGGCATGGATGTTAGGAAACTAAGGGAAATAAATAGTGATGTCTTGAGAAGTGTGCATATTACAGAGGAGGAGATGCTGGAAGTCTTAAAGCGCATCAAGGTAGATAAATCCCCGGGACCTGATGAAATGTATCCCAGGATGTTGTGGGAGGCTAGGGAGGAAATTGCGGGTCCCCTAACCGAGATATTTGAATCATCGGCAGCAACAGGTGAGGTGCCTGAAGATTGGAGAGTGGCGAATGTTGTGCCCTTGTTTAAGAAGGGCAGCAGGGAAAAGCCTGGGAACTACAGACCGGTGAGCCTAACGTCTGTAGTAGGTACGTTGCTAGAAGGTATTCTGAGAGACAGGATCTACAAGCATTTAGAGAGGCAAGGACTGATTCGGGGCAGTCAGCATGGCTTTGTGCGTGGAAAATCATGTCTCACAAATTTGATTGAGTTTTTTGAGGGAGTGACCAAGAAGGTAGATGAGGGTAGTGCAGTAGACGTTGTCTACATGGACTTTAGCAAAGCCTTTGACAAGGTACCGCATGGTAGGTTGTTGCAGAAGGTTAAAGCTCACGGGATCCAGGGTGAGGTTGCCAATTGGATTCAAAATTGGCTGGACGACAGAAGGCAGAGGGTGGTTGTAGAGGGTTGTTTTTCAAACTGGAGGCCTGTGACCAGTGGTGTGCCTCAGGGATCGGTGCTGGGTCCACTGTTATTTGTGATTTATATTAATGATTTGGATGAGAATTTAGGAGGCATGGTTAGTAAGTTTGCAGATGACACCAAGATTGGTGGCACAGTGGATAGTGAAGAAGGTTATCTCGGATTGCAACGGGATCTTGATCAATTAGGCCAGTGGGCCGACGAATGGCAGATGGAGTTTAATTTAGATAAATGTGAGGTGATGCATTTTGGCAGATCGAATCAGGCCAGGACCTACTCAGTTAATGGTATGGCGTTGGGGAGAGTTATAGAACAAAGAGATCTAGGAGTACAGGTTCATAGCTCCTTGAAGGTGGAGTCGCAGGTGGACAGGGTGGTGAAGAAGGCATTCGGCATGCTTGGTTTCATTGGTCAGAACATTGAATATAGGAGTTGGGACGTCTTGTTGAAGTTGTACAAGACATTGGTACGGCCACACTTGGAATACTGTGTGCAGTTCTGGCCACCCTATTATAGAAAGGATATTATTAAACTAGAAAGAGTGCAGAAAAGATTTACTAGGATGTTGCCGGGACTTGATGGTTTGAGTTATAAGGAGAGGCTGGATAGACTGGGACTTTTTTCCCTGGAGCGTAGGAGGCTTAGGGGTGATCTTATAGAGATCTATAAAATAATGAGGGGCATAGATAAGGTAGATAGTCAACATCTTTTCCCAAAGGTAGGGGAGTCTAAAACTAGAGGGCATAGGTTTAAGGTGAGAGGGGAGAGATTCAGAAGCGCCCAGAGGGGCAATTTCTTCACTCAGAGGGTAGTGAGTGTCTGGAATGTGCTGCCAGAAGTAGTAGTAGAGGCGGGTACAATTGTGTCTTTAAAAAAGCATTTAGATGGTTACATGGGTAAGATGGGTATAGAGGGTTATGGGCCAAGTGCGGGCAACTGGGACTAGCTTAATGGTAAAAACTGGGCGGCATGGACTGGTTGGGCCAAAGGGCCTGTTTCCATGCTGTAAACTTCTATTCTATTCTATTCTGTCCTGGGAGTGTTTGATGGGGACAGTGTAGAGGGAGCTTTACTCTGTATCTAACCCCATGCTGTACCTGTCCTGGGAGTGTTTGATGGGGACAGTGTAGAGGCAGCTTTACTCTGTATCTAACCCCGTGCTGTACCTGTCCTGGGAGTGTTTGACGGTGACAGTGCGGCGGGAGCTTTACTCAGTATCTAACACCGTGCTGTACCTGTCCTGGGAGTGTTTGATGGGGACAGTGTAGAGGGAGCTTTACTCTGTATCTAACCCCATGCTGTACCTGTCCTGGGAGGGTTTAATGGGGACAGTGTAGAGGGAGCTTTACTCTCCCTCTACACTGGATAAACATATGGATGATAATGGCATAGTGTAGGTTGGATGGCTTTTGTTTCGGTGCAACATCGTGGGCCGAAGGGCCTGTACTGCGCTGTATTGTTCTATGTTCTATGTACTCTGTATCTAACCCCGTGCTGGACCTGTCCTGGGAGTGTTTGATGGAGACAGTGTAGAGGGAGCTTTACTCTGCATCTAACCCCGTGCTGTACCTGTCCTGGGAGTGTTTGATGGGGACAGTGTAGAGGGAGTTTTACTCTGTATCTAACCCCGTGCTGTACCTGTCCTGGGAGCGTTTGATGGGGAGTGTAGAGGGAGCTTTACTATGTATCTAACCCCGTGCTGTACCTGTCCTGGGAGTGTTTGATGGGGACAGTGTCGAGGGAGCTTTACTCTGTATCTAACCCCGTGCTGTACCTGTCCTGGGAGTGTTTGATGGGGAGTGTAGAGGGAGCTTTACTATGTATCGAACCCCGTGCTGTACCTGTCCTGGGAGTGTTTGATGGGGACAGTGTAGAGGGAGCTTTACTCAGTATCTAACTCCGTGATGTACCTGTCCTGGGATTGTTTGATGGGGACAGTGTAGAGAGAGCTTTACTCTGTATCTAACCCCGTGCTGTACCTGTCCTGGGAGTGTTTGATGGGGACAGTGTAGAGGGAGCTTTACTCTGTATCTAACCCAGTGCTGTACCTGTCCTGGGAGTGTTTGATGGGGAGTGTAGAGGGAGCTTTACTGTGTATCGAACCCTGTGCTGTACCTGTCCTGGGAGTGTTTGATGGGGACAGTGTAGAGGGAGCTTTACTCTGTATCTAACCCCGTGCTGTACCTGTTCTGGGAGTGTTTGATGGGGACAGTGTAGAGGGAGCTTTACTCTGTATCTAACCCCGTGCTGTACCTGTCCTGGGAGTGTTTGATGGGGACAGTGTACAGGGAGCTTTACTCTGTATCTAACCCCGTGCTGTACCTGTCCTGGGAGTGTTTGATGGGGAGTGTAGAGGGAGCTTTACTCTGTATCTAACCCCGTGCTGTACCTGTCCTGCGACTGTTTGATGGGGACAGTGTAGAGGGAGCTTTACTCTGTATCTAACCCCGTGCTGTACCTGCCCTGGGAGTCTTTGATGTGGACAGTGTAGAGGGAGCTTTACTCTGTATCTAACCCCGTGCTGTACCTGTCCTGCGACTGTTTGATGGGGACAGTGTAGAGGGAGCTTTACTCTGTATCTAACCCCGTGCTGTACCTGTTCTGGGAGTGTTTGATGGGGACAGTGTAGAGGGAGCTTTACTCTGTATCTAACCCCATGCTGTACCAGTCCTGGGAGTGTTTGATGGGGACAGTGTAGAGGGAGCTTTACCCTGTATCTAACCCCGTGCTGTACCTGTCCTGGGAGTGTTTGATGGGGACAGTGTAGAGGGAGCTTTACTCTGTATCTAACTCCGTGATGTACCTGTCCTGGGAGTGTTTGATGGGGACAGTGTAGAGAGAGCTTTACTCTGTATCTAACCCCGTGCTGTACCTGTTCTGGGAGTGTTTGATGGGGACAGTGTAGAGGGAGCTTTACTCTGTATCTAACCCCGTGCTGTACGTGTCCTGGGAGTGTTTGATGGGGAGTGTAGAGGGAGCTTTACTCTGTATCTAACCCCGTGCTGTACCTGTCCTGGGAGTGTTTGACGGTGACAGTGCGGAGGGAGCTTTACTCAGTATCTAACACCGTGCTGTACCTGTCCTGGGAGTGTTTGATGGGGAGTGTAGAGAGAGCTTTACTCTGTATCTAACCCCGTGCTGTACCTGTTCTGGGAGTGTTTGATGGGGACAGTGTAGAGGGAGCTTTACTCTGTATCTAACACCGTGCTGTACCTGTCCTGGGAGTGTTTGATGGGGACAGTGTACAGGGAGCTTTACTCTGTATCTAACCCCGTGCTGTACCTGTCCTGGGAGTGTTTGATGGGGAGTGTAGAGGGAGCTTTACTCTGTATCTAACCCCGTGCTGTACCTGTCCTGGGAGTGTTTGACGGTGACAGTGTGGAGGGAGCTTTACTCAGTATCTACCCCCGTGCTGTACCTGTCCTGGGAGTGTTTGATGGGGACAGTGTAGAGTGAGCTTTACTCTGTATCTAACCCCGTGCTGTACCTGTTCTGGGAGTGTTTGATGGGGACAGTGTAGAGTGAGCTTTACTCTGTATCTAACCCCGTGCTGTACCTGTCCTGGGAGTGTTTGATGGGGACAGTATAGAGGGAGCTTTACTCTGTATCTAACCCCGTGCTGTACCTGTCCTGCGACTGTTTGATGGGGACAGTGTAGAGGGAGCTTTACTCTGTATCTAACCCCGTGCTGTACCTGCCCTGGGAGTCTTTGATGTGGACAGTGTAGAGGGAGCTTTACTCTGTATCTAACCCCGTGCTGTACCTGTCCTGCGACTGTTTGATGGGGACAGTGTAGAGGGAGCTTTACTCTGTATCTAACCCCGTGCTGTACCTGTTCTGGGAGTGTTTGATGGGGACAGTGTAGAGGGAGCTTTACTCTGTATCTAACCCCATGCTGTACCAGTCCTGGGAGTGTTTGATGGGGACAGTGTAGAGGGAGCTTTACCCTGTATCTAACCCCGTGCTGTACCTGTCCTGGGAGTGTTTGATGGGGACAGTGTAGAGGGAGCTTTACTCTGTATCTAACTCCGTGATGTACCTGTCCTGGGAGTGTTTGATGGGGACAGTGTAGAGAGAGCTTTACTCTGTATCTAACCCCGTGCTGTACCTGTTCTGGGAGTGTTTGATGGGGACAGTGTAGAGGGAGCTTTACTCTGTATCTAACCCCGTGCTGTACGTGTCCTGGGAGTGTTTGATGGGGAGTGTAGAGGGAGCTTTACTCTGTATCTAACCCCGTGCTGTACCTGTCCTGGGAGTGTTTGACGGTGACAGTGCGGAGGGAGCTTTACTCAGTATCTAACACCGTGCTGTACCTGTCCTGGGAGTGTTTGATGGGGAGTGTAGAGAGAGCTTTACTCTGTATCTAACCCCGTGCTGTACCTGTTCTGGGAGTGTTTGATGGGGACAGTGTAGAGGGAGCTTTAGTCTGTATCTAACCCCGTGCTGTACCTGTCCTGGGAGTGTTTGATGGGGACAGTGTAGAGGCAGCTTTACTCTGTATCTAACCCCGTGCTGTACCTGTCCTGGGAGTGTTTGATGGGGAGTGTAGAGGGAGCTTTACTCTGTATCTCACCCCGTGCTGTACCTGTCCTGGGAGTGTTTGAAGGGGACAGTGTAGAGGGAGCTTTAATCTGTATCTAACCCCGTGCTGAACCTGTCCTGGGAGTGTTTGAAGGGGACAGTGTAGAGGGAGCTTTACTCTGTATCTAACCCCGTGCTGTACCTGTCCTGGGAGGGTTTAATGGGGACAGTGTAGAGGGAGCTTTACTCTGTATCTAACCCCGTGCTGTACCTATCCTGGGAGTGTTTGACGGTGACAGTGTCGAGGGAGCTTTACTCTGCATCTTACCCCTTGCTGAACCTGCTCTCCGAGTGTTTCATGGGGACAGTGTGGAGGGAGCTTTATTCTGTATCTAATCCCGTGCTGTACCTGTCCTGGGAGTGCTTGATATGGACAGTGTAGAGGGAGCTTTCCTCTGCATCTAACCCCGTGCTGTACCTGTCCTGGACGTGTTTGATGGGGACAGTGTAGAGGGAGCTTTACTCAGTATCTAACCCCGTGCTGTACCTGTCCTGGGAGTGTTTGATGGGGACAGTGTAGAGGGAGCTTTACTCTGTATCTAACCCCGTGCTGTACCTGTCCTGGGAGTGTTTGATGGGGACAGTGTAGAGGGAGTCTTACTCTGTATCTAACCCCGTGCTGTACCTGTCCTGGGAGTGTTTGATGGGGAGTGTAGAGGCAGGTTTACTATGTATCGAACCCTGAGCTGTACCTGTCCTGGGAGTGTTTGACGGTGACAGTGTGGAGGGAGCTTTACTCAGTATCTACCCCCGTGCTGTACCTGTCCTGGGAGTGTTTGATGGGGACAGTGTAGAGGGAGCTTTACTCTGTATCTAACCCCGTGCTGTACCTGTCCTGGGAGTGTTTGATGGGGACAGTGTAGAGGCAGCTTTACTCTGTATGTAACCCCGTGCTGTACCTGTCCTGGGAGTGTTTGATGGGGACAGTGTAGAGAGAGCTTTACTCTGTATCTAACCCCGTGCTGTACCTGTCCTGGGAGTGTTTGATGGGGACAGTGTAGAGGGAGCTTTACTCTGTATCTAACCCCGTGCCGTACCTGTCATGGGAGTGTTTGATAGGGACAGTGCAGAGGGAGCATTACTCTGCATCTAACCCCGTGCTGTACATGTCCTGGGAGTGTTTGATGGGGACAGTGTGGAGGGAGCTTTACTCTCTATCTAACCCCGTGCTGTACCTGTCCTGGGAGTGTTTGAAGGGGACAGTGTAGAGGGAGCTTTACTCTGTATCTAACCCCGTGTTGTTCCTGTCCTGGACGTGATTGATGGGGACAGTGTCGTGGGAGCTTTACTCTGTATCTAACACCGTGCTGTACCTATCCTGGGAGTGTTTGACGGTGACAGTGTGGAGGGCGCTTTACTCAGTTTCTAACCCCGTGCTGTACCTGTCCTGGGAGTGTTTGATGGGGACAGTGTAGAGGGAGCTTTACTCTGTATCTAACACCGTGCTGTACCTGTCCTGGGACTGTTTAATGGGGACAGTGTAGAGGGAGCTTTACTCTGTATCTAACCCCATGCTGTACCTGCCCTGGGAGTGTTTGATGGGGACAGTGTAGAGGGAGCTTTACTCTGTATCTAACCCCGTGCTGTACCTGTCCTGGGAGTGTTTGATGGGGACTGTGTAGAGGGAGCTTTACTCTGTATCTAACCCCGTGCTGTACCTGTCCTGGGAGTGTTTGATGGGGACAGTGTCGAGGGAGCTTTACTCTGCATCTTACCCCGTGCTGAACCTGTTCTCCGAGTGTTTCATGGGGACAGTGTGGAGGGAGCTTTATTCTGTATCTAATCCCGTGCTGTACCTGTCCTGGGAGTGCTTGATATGGACAGTGTAGAGGGAGCTTTCCTCTGCATCTAACCCCGTGCTGTACCTGTCCTGGACGTGTTTGATGGGGACAGTGTAGAGGGAGCTTTACTCAGTATCTAACCCCGTGCTGTACCTGTCCTGGGAGTGTTTGATGGGGAGTGTAGAGGGAGCTTTACTATGTATCGAACCCCGTGCTGTACCTGTCCTGGGAGTGTTTGACGGTGACAGTGTGGAGGGAGCATTACTCTGTATCTAACCCTGTGCTGTACCTGTCCTGGGGGTGTTTGATGGGGACTGTGTAGAGGGAGCTTTACTCTGTATCTAACCCCGTGCTGTACCTGTCCTGGGAGTGTTTGATGGGGACAGTTTGGAGGGAGCTTTCCACTGTATCTAACCCCGTGCTGGACCTGTCCTGGGAGTGTTTGATGGGGACTGTGTAGAGGGAGCTTTACTCTGTATCTAACCCCGTGATGTATCTGTCCTGGGTGTGCTTGTTGGGGACAGTGTGGAGGGAGCTTTCCACTGTATCTAACCCCGTGCTGTACCTGTCCTGGGAGTGTTTGATGGGGACAGTGTAGAGGGAGCTTTACTCTGTATCTAACCCCGTGCTGTACCTGTCCTGAGTGTGTTTGATGGGGACAGTGTAGAGTGAGTTTTACTCTGTATTTAACCCTGTGCCGTACCTGTCATGGGAGTGTTTGATAGGGACAGTGTAGAGGGAGCATTACTCTGCATCTAATCCCGTGCTGTACCTGTCCTGGGAGTGTTTGATGGGGACAGTGTAGAGGGAGCTTTACTCTGTATCTAACCCTGTGCTGTACCTGTCCTGGGAGTGTTTGCTGGGGACAGTGTAGAGGGAGCTTTACTCTGTATCTAACCCCGTGCTGTTCCTGTCCTGGGAGTGTTTGATGGGGACAGTGTAGAGGGAGCTTTACTCTGTATCTAACCCCGTGCTGTACCTGTCCTGGGAGTGTTTGATGGGGACAGTGTGGAGGGAGCTTTACTCTGTATCTCACCCCGTGCTGTACCTGTCCTGGGAGTGTTTGATGGGACAGTGCAGAGGGAGCTTTACTCTGTATCTAACCCAGTGCTGTACGTGTCCTGGGAGTGTTTGATGGGGACAGTGTAGTGGAAGTTTACTGTGTATCAAACCCCGTGCTGTACCTGTCCTGGACGTGTTTGATTGGGTCAGTGTCGAGGGAGCTTTACTCTGTATCTAACCCCGTGCTGTACCTGTCCTGGGAGTGGTTGATGGGACAGTGCAGTGGGAGCTTTACTCTGTATCTAACCCCATGCTGTACCTGTCCTGGGAGTTTGAGATAGGGACAGTGTAGAGGGAGCTATACTCTGTATCTAACCCCGTGCTGTTCCTGTCCTGGGAGTGTTTGATGGGGACAGTGTAGAGGGAGCTATACTCTGTATCTCACCCCGTGCTGTACCTGTCCTGGGAGTGTTTGATGGGGACAGTGTAGAGGGAGCTTTACTCTGTATCTAACCCATAGCTGGACCTGTCCTGGGAGTGTTTGATGGGGCAGTGTAGAGGGAGCTTTACTCTGTATCTAACCCCGTGCTGCTCCTGTCCTGGACGTGATTGATGGGGACAGTGTCGTGGGAGCTTTACTCTGTATCTAACCCCGTGCTGTACCTGTCCTGGGAGTGTTTGATGGGGACAGTGTCGAGGGAGCTTTACTCTGCATCTTACCCCGTGCTGAACCTGTTCTCCGAGTGTTTCATGGGGACAGTGTGGAGGGAGCTTTATTCTGTATCTAATCCCGTGCTGTACCTGTCCTGGGAGTGCTTGATATGGACAGTGTAGAGTGAGCTTTCCTCTGCATCTAACCCCGTGCTGTACCTGTCCTGGACGTGTTTGATGGGGACAGTGTAGAGGGAGCTTTACTCAGTATCTAACCCCGTGCTGTACCTGTCCTGGGAGTGTTTGATGGGGAGTGTAGAGGGAGCTTTACTATGTATCGAACCCCGTGCTGTACCTGTCCTGGGAGTGTTTGACGGTGACAGTGTGGAGGGAGCTTTACTCTGTATCTAACCCTGTGCTGTACCTGTCCTGGGGGTGTTTGATGGGGACTGTGTAGAGGGAGCTTTACTCTGTATCTAACCCCGTGCTGTACCTGTCCTGGGAGTGTTTGATGGGGACAGTTTGGAGGGAGCTTTCCACTGTATCTAACCCCGTGCTGGACCTGTCCTGGGAGTGTTTGATGGGGACTGTGTAGAGGGAGCTTTACTCTGTATCTAACCCCGTGATGTATCTGTCCTGGGTGTGCTTGTTGGGGACAGTGTGGAGGGAGCTTTCCACTGTATCTAACCCCGTGCTGTACCTGTCCTGGGAGTGTTTGCTGGGGACAGTGTAGAGGGAGCTTTACTCTGTATCTAACCCCGTGCTGTTCCTGTCCTGGGAGTGTTTGATGGGGACAGTGTCTTGGGAGCTTTACTCTGCATCTAACCCCGTGCCTTACCTGTCCTGGGAGTGTTTGATGGGGACAGTGTAGAGGGAGCTTTACTCTGTATCTAACCCCGTGCTGTACCTGTCCTGGGAGTGTTTGATGGGGACAGTGTGGAGGGAGCTTTACTCTGTATCTCACCCCGTGCTGTACCTGTCCTGGGAGTGTTTGATGGGACAGTGCAGAGGGAGCTTTACTCTGTATCTAACCCAGTGCTGTACGTGTCCTGGGAGTGTTTGATGGGGACAGTGTAGTGGAAGTTTACTGTGTATCAAACCCCGTGCTGTACCTGTCCTGGGAGTGTTTGATAGGGACAGTGTAGAGGGAGCTTTACTCTGCATCTAACCCCGTGCTGTACCTGTCCTGGGAGTGTTTGATGGGGACAGTGTAGAGGGAGCTTTACTCTGTATCTAACCCCTAGCTGGACCTGTCCTGTGTGTGTTTGATGGGGCAGTGTAGAGGGAGCTTTACTCTGTATCTAACCCCGTGCCGTACCTGTCATGGGAGTGTTTGATAGGAACAGTGTAGAGGGAGCTTTACTCTGTTCCTAACCCCGTGCTGTACCTGTCCTGGACGTGTTTGATTGGGTCAGTGTCGAGGGAGCTTTACTCTGTATCTAACCCCGTGCTGTACCTGTCCTGGGAGTGGTTGATGGGACAGTGCAGTGGGAGCTTTACTCTGTATCTAACCCCATGCTGTACCTGTCCTGGGAGTGTTTGATAGGGACAGTGTAGAGGGAGCTATACTCTGTATCTAACCCCGTGCTGTTCCTGTCCTGGGAGTGTTTGATGGGGACAGTGTAGAGGGAGCTATACTCTGTATCTCACCCCGTGCTGTACCTGTCCTGGGAGTGTTTGATGGGGACAGTGTCGAGGGAGCTTTACTCTGTATCTAACCCCGTGCTGTTACTGTTCTGGGAGTGTTTGATGGGGACAGTGTCGAGGGAGCTTTACTCTGTATCTAACCTCGTGCTGTTACTGTTCTGGGAGTGTTTGATGGGGACAGTGTAGAGGGAGCTTTACTCTGTATCTAACCCATAGCTGGACCTGTCCTGGGAGTGTTTGATGGGGCAGTGTAGAGGGAGCTTTACTCTGTATCTAACCCCGTGCTGCTCCTGTCCTGGACGTGATTGATGGGGACAGTGTCGTGGGAGCTTTACTCTGTATCTACCACCGTGCTGTACCTGTCCTGGGAGTGTTTGATGGGGACAGTGTAGAGGGAGCTTTACTATGTATCGAACCCCGTGCTGGACCTGTCCTGGGAGTGTTTGATAGGGACAGTGTAGAGGGAGCTTTACTCTGCATCTAACCCCGTGCTGTACCTGTCCTGGGAGTGTTTGATGGGGACAGTGTAGAGGGAGCTTTACTCTGTATCTAACCCCGTTCTGTACCTGTGCTGTGAGTGTTTGATGGGGACAGTGTAGAATAGAATCATAGAATCATAGAAGTTTACAGCATGGAAACAGGCCCTTCGGCCCAACCAGTCCATGCCGCCCAGTTTTTTACCATTAAGCTAGTCCCAGTTGCCCGCACTTGGCCCATAACCCTCTATACCCATCTTACCCATGTAACCATCTAAATGCTTTTTGAAAGACACAATTGTACCCGCCTCTACTACTACCTCTGGCAGCCCATTCCAGACACTCACTACCCTCTGAGTGAAGAAATTGCCCCTCTGGGCCCTTCTGAATCTCTCCCCTCTCACCTTAAACCTATGCCCTCTAGTTTTAGACTCCCCTACCTTTGGGAAAAGATGTTGACTATCTACCTTATCTATGCCCCTCATTATTTTATAGACCTCTATAAGATCACCCCTAAGCCTCCTACGCTCCAGGGAAAAAAGTCCCAGTCTATCCAGCCTCTCCTTATAACTCAAACCATCAAGTCCCGGCAACATCCTAGTAAATCTTTTCTGCACTCTTTCTAGTTTAATAATATCCTTTCTATAATAGGGTGACCAGAACTGCACACAGTATTCCAAGTGTGGCCGTACCAATGTCTTGTACAACTTCAACAAGACGTCCCAACTCCTATATTCAATGTTCTGACCAATGAAACCAAGCATGCCGAATGCCTTCTTCACCACCCTGTCCACCTGCGACTCCACCTTCAAGGAGCTATGAACCTGTACTCCTAGATCTCTTTGTTCTATAACTCTCCCCAACGCCATACCATTAACTGAGTAGGTCCTGGCCTGATTCGATCTGCCAAAATGCATCACCTCACATTTATCTAAATTAAACTCCATCTGCCATTCGTCGGCCCACTGGCCTAATTGATCAAGATCCCGTTGCAATCCTAGATAACCTTCTTCACTATCCACTGTGCCACCAATCTTGGTGTCATCTGCAAACTTACTAACCATGCCTCCTAAATTCTCATGCAAATCATTAATATAAATCACAAATAACAGTGGACCCAGCACCGATCCCTGAGGCACACCACTGGTCACAGGCCTCCAGTTTGAAAAACAACCCTCTACAACCACCCTCTGCCTTCTGTCGTCCAGCCAATTTTGAATCCAATTGGCAACCTCACCCTGGATCCCGTGAGCTTTAACCTTCTGCAACAACCTACCATGCGGTACCTTGTCAAAGGCTTTGCTAAAGTCCATGTAGACAACGTCTACTGCACTGCCCTCATCTACCTTCTTGGTCACTCCCTCAAAAAACTCAATCAAATTTGTGAGACATGATTTTCCACGCACAAAGCCATGCTGACTGCCCCGAATCAGTCCTTGCCTCTCTAAATGCTTGTAGATCCTGTCTCTCAGAATACCTTCTAGCAACTTACCTACTACAGACGTTAGGCTCACCGGTCTGTAGTTCCCAGGCTTTTCCCTGCTGCCCTTCTTAAACAAGGGCACAACATTCGCCACTCTCCAATCTTCAGGCACCTCACCTGTGGCTGCCGATGATTCAAATATCTCGGTTAGGGGACCTGCAATTTCCTCCCTAGCCTCCCACAACATCCTGGGATACATTTCATCAGGTCCCGGGGATTTATCTACCTTGATGCGCTTTAAGACTTCCAGCACCTCCTCCTCTGTAATATGCACACTTCTCAAGACATCACTATTTATTTCCCTTAGTTTCCTAACATCCATGCCTTTCTCCACCGTGAATACCGATGAGAAATATTCATTCAGGATCTCACCCAACTCTTGTGGCTCTGCACATAGATGCCCTTGTTGATCCTTAAGAGGCCCTACTCTGTCCCTAGTTACTCTTTTCCCCTTTATGTATCTGTAGAATCTCTTTGGATTCTCCTTTGCATTATTTGCCAAAGCAATTTCATCTCCCCTTTTTGCCCTCCTGATTTCCCTCTTAACTCTATTTCGACAATCTCTATACTCTTCAAGGGATCTGCTTGATCCCAGTTGCTTATGTACGTCATATGCCTCCTTCTTCTTTTTGACCAGAGTCTCAATATCTCGAGTCATCCAGGGTTCCCTACTTCTACCAGCCTTGCCCTTCACTCTAAGGGGAATGTGCTTACCCTGCACCCTGGTTAACACATTTTTAAAAGCCTCCCATTTACCAGCTGTCCCTTTGTCTGCCAATAGTCTCCCCCAATCTACCTCTGCAAGTTCCTGTCTGATACCATCAAAATTGGCCTTGCCCCAATTAAGAATTTTAACTCTTGGGCCAGACCTATCATTCTCCATAGCTATCTTAAAACTAATGGAATTATGGTCACTTGTCCCAAAGTGATCCCTCACTAGCACTTCTATCACTTGCCCTTCCTTATTTCCCAAGACGAGGTCAAGTTTTGCCCCCTCTCTAGTCGGTCCATCCACATACTGAATGAGAAATTCCTCCTGAATACACTCAACAAATTTCCCTCCATCCAAGCCCCTAATGCTATGGCTGTCCCAGTCAATGTTGGGAAAGTTAAAGTCCCCTACTACTACCACCCTATTATTCTTGCAGCTATCTGTAATCTCCTTACATATTTGCTCCTCAATTTCCCGCTGACTATTTGGGGGCCTGTAGTACAGTCCTACCAAGGTGATCTCTCCCTTCTTATTTTTCAGTTCCACCCATATAGACTGTGGGCGAACCCTCGGATATATCCCCTCTAAGTACTGCCGTGATGTTCTCCCTCATCAAAAACGCCACTCCCCCTCCTCTCTTACCTCCTGTTCTATCCTTTCTATAGCATCTGTACCCCGGAACATTGAGCTGCCAGTCCTGCCCCTCCCTTAGCCATGTTTCAGTCATAGCTATAATATCCCAGTCCCATGTGCCATGTTTGATGGGGACAGTGTAGAGGGAGCTTTACTCTGCATCTAACCCGTAGCTGGACCTGTCCTGGGAGTGTTTGATGGGGACAGTGAGGAGGGAGCTTTCCACTGTATCTAACCCCGTGCTGGACCTGTCCTGGGGGTGTTTGATGGGGACTGTGTAGAGGGAGCTTTACTCTGTATCTAACCCCGTGATGTATCTGTCCTGGGTGTGCTTGTTGGGGACAGTGAAGAGGGAGCTTTTCTCTGTATCTCACCCCGTGCTGTACCTGTCCTGGGAGTGTTTGATGGGGACAGTGTAGAGGGAGCTTTACTCTGTATCTAACCCCGTGCTGTACCTGTCCTGGGAGTGTTTGATGGGGACAGTGTCGAGGGAGCTTTACTCTGTATCTAACCCCGTGCTGTACCTGTCCTGGGAGTGTTTGATGGGACAGTGCAGTGGGAGCTTTACTCTGTATCTAACCCCGTGCTGGACCTGTCCTGGGAGTGTTTCATGGGGCAGTGTAGAGGGAGCTTTACTCTGTATCTAACCCCGTGCTGTTCCTGTCCTGGACGTGTTTGATGGGGACAGTGTCGTGGGAGCTTTACTCTGCATCTAACCCCGTGCTGTACCTATCCTGGGAGTGTTTGATGGGGAGTGTAGAGGGAGCTTTACTATGTATCGAACCCCGTGCTGTACCTATCCTGGGAGTGTTTGACGGTGACAGTGTGGAGGGAGCTTTACTCTGTATCTAACCCCGTGCTGGACCTGTCCTGGGGGTGTTTGATAGGGACAGTGTAGAGGGAGCATTACTCTGCATCTAATCCCGTGCTGTACCTGTCCTGGGTGTGTTTGATGGGGACAGTGTAGAGGGAGCTTTCCACTGTATCTAACCCCGTGCTGGACCTGTCCTGGGGGTGTTTGATAGGGACAGTGTAGAGGGAGCATTACTCTGCATCTAATCCCGTGCTGTACCTGTCCTGGGTGTGTTTGATGGGGACAGTGTAGAGGGAGCTTTACTCTGTATCTAACCCTGTGCTGTACCTGTCCTGGGAGTGTTTGATGGGGACAGTGTAGAGGGAGCTTTACTCTGTATCTAACCCCGTGCTGTACCTGTCCTGGGAGTGTTTGATGGGGACAGTGTAGAGGGAGCTTTACTCTGCATCGAACCCCGTGCTGTACCTGTCCTGGGAGTGTTTGATGGGGACAGTGAAGAGGGAGCTTTTCTCTGTATCTCACCCCGTGCTGTACCTGTCCTGGGAGTGTTTGATGGGGACAGTGTAGAGGGAGCTTTACTCTGTATCTAACCCCGTGCTGTACCTGTCCTGGGAGTGTTTGATGGGGACAGTGTCGAGGGAGCTTTACTCTGTATCTAACCCCGTGCTGTACCTGTCCTGGGAGTGTTTGATGGGACAGTGCAGTGGGAGCTTTACTCTGTATCTAACCCCGTGCTGGACCTGTCCTGGGAGTGTTTCATGGGGCAGTGTAGAGGGAGCTTTACTCTGTATCTAACCCCTAGATGGAAATGTCGTAGGAGTGTTTGTTGGGGCAGTGTAGAGGGAGCTTTACTCTGTATCTAACCCCGTGCTGTACCTGTCCTGGACGTGATTGATGGGGACAGTGTCGTGGGAGCTTTACTCTGTATCTACCACCGTGCTGTACCTATCCTGGGAGTGTTTGATGGGGACAGTGTAGAGGGAGCTTTACTCTGCATCTAACCCCGTGCTGTACCTGTCCTGGGAGTGTTTGATGGGGACAGTGTAGAGGGAGCTTTACTCTGCATCTAACCCCGTGCTGTACCTGTCCTGGGAGTGTTTGATGGGGACAGTGTAGAGGGAGCTTTACTCTGTTTCTAACCCCGTGCTGTACCAGTCCTGTGAGTGTTTGATGGGGACAGTGTAGAGGGAGCTTTACTCTGTATCTCACCCAGTGCTGTACCTGTCCTGGGAGTGTTTGATGGGCCAGTGCAGAGGGAGCTTTACTCTGTATCTAACCCTGTGCTGTATCTGGCCTGGGAGTGTTTGATGGGGACAGTGTAGAGGAAACTTTACTCTGCATCTAACCCCGTGCTGAACCTGTCCTCCGAGTGTTTCATGGGGACAGTGAAGAGGGAGCTATACTCTGTATCTAACCCCGTGCTGTACCTGTCCTGGGAGTGTTTGATAGGGACAGTGTAGAGGGAGCTTTACTCTGTATCTAACCCCGTGCTGTACCTGTCCTGGACGTGATTGATGGGGACAGTGTCGTGGGAGCTTTACTCTGTATCTACCACCGTGCTGTACCTATCCTGGGAGTGTTTGATGGGGACAGTGTAGAGGGAGCTTTACTCTGTATCGAACCCCGTGCTGTACCTGTCCTGGGAGTGTTTGATGGTGACAGTGTGGAGGGAGCTTTCCTCTGTATCTAACCCCTTGCTGTACCTGTCCTGGGAGTGTTTGATGGGGACAGTGTAGGGGGAGCTTTACTCTGTATCTAACCCCGTGCTGTACCTGTCCTGGGAGTGTTTCATGGGACAGTGCAGAGGGAGCTTTACTCTGTATCTAACCCAGTGCTGTACCTGTCCTGGGAGTGTTTGATGGGGACAGTGTAGAGGGAGCTTTACTCTGCATCTAACCCCGTGCTGTACCTGTCCTGGGAGTGTTTGATGGGGACAGTGTAAAGGGAGCTTTACTCTGTATCTCACCCAGTGCTGTACCTGTCCTGGGAGTGTTTAATGGGGACAGTGTAAAGGGAGCTTTACTCTGTATCTAACCCCTCGCTGGACCTGTCCTGTGTGTGTTTGATGGGGCAGTGTAGAGGGAGCTTTACTCTGTATCTAACCCCTAGCTGGACCTGTCCTGGGAGTGTTTGATGGGGCAGTGTAGAGGGAACTTTACTCTGTATCTAACGCCGTGCCGTACCTGTCCTGGGAGTGTTTGATGGGGACAGTGTAGAGGGAGCTTTACTCTGTATCTAACCCCGTGCTGTACCTGTCCTGGGAGTGTTTGATGGGGACACTGTGGAGGGAGCTTTACTCTGTATCTCAACCCGTGCTGTACCTGTCCTGGGAGTGTTTGATGGGGACAGTGTAGAGGGAGCTTTACTCTGCATCTAACCCCGTGCTGTACCTGTCCTGGGAGTGTTTGATGGGGACAGTGTAGAGGGAGCTTTACTCTGTTTCTAACCCCGTGCTGTACCAGTCCTGTGAGTGTTTGATGGGGACAGTGTAGAGGGAGCTTTACTCTGTATCTCACCCAGTGCTGTACCTGTCCTGGGAGTGTTTGATGGGCCAGTGCAGAGGGAGCTTTACTCTGTATCTAACCCTGTGCTGTATCTGGCCTGGGAGTGTTTGATGGGGACAGTGTAGAGGGAGCTTTACTCTGTATCTAACCCCTAGATGGACCTGTCGTAGGAGTGTTTGTTGGGGCAGTGTAGAGGGAGCTTTACTCTGTATCTAACCCCGTGCTGTACCTGTCCTGGACGTGATTGATGGGGACAGTGTCGTGGGAGCTTTACTCTGTATCTACCACCGTGCTGTACCTGTCCTGGGAGTGTTTGATGGGGACAGTGTAGAGGGAGCTTTACTCTGTATCTAACCCCGTGCTGTACCTGTCCTGGGAGTGTTTGATGGGGACATTGTAGAGGGAGCTTTTCTCTGTATCTAACCCCGTGCTGTACCAGTCCTGGGAGTGTTTCATGGGGACAGTGTGAAGGGAGCTTTACTCTGTACCTCACCCCGTGCTGATCCTGTCCTGGGAGTGGTTGATGGGACAGTGCAGTGGGAGCTTTACTCTGTATCTAACCCCATGCTGTACCTGTCCTGGGAGTGTTTGATAGGGCCAGTGTCGAGGGAGCTTTACTCTGTATCTAACCCCTAGCTGGACCTGTCCTGTGTGTGTTTGATGGGGCAGTGTAGAGGGAGCTTTACTCTGTATCTAACCCCGTGCTGTTCCTGTCCTGGACGTGTTTGATGGGGAGAGGGTAGAGGGAGCTTTGCTCTGTATCTAACCCCGTGCTGTACATGTCCTGGGAGTGTTTGATGGGGACAGTGTAGAGGGAGCTTTACTCTGTATCTAACCCCTAGATGGACCTGTCGTAGGAGTGTTTGTTGGGGCAGTGTAGAGGGAGCTTTACTCTGTATCTAACCCCGTGCTGTACCTGTCCTGGACGTGATTGATGGGGACAGTGTCGTGGGAGCTTTACTCTGTATCTACCACCGTGCTGTACCTATCCTGGGAGTGTTTGATGGGGACAGTGTAGAGGGAGCTTTACTCTGCATCTAACCCCGTGCTGTACCTGTCCTGGGAGTGTTTGATGGGGACAGTGTAGAGGGAGCTTTACTCTGCATCTAACCCCGTGCTGTACCTGTCCTGGGAGTGTTTGATGGGGACAGTGTAGAGGGAGCTTTACTCTGTTTCTAACCCCGTGCTGTACCAGTCCTGTGAGTGTTTGTTGGGGACAGTGTAGAGGGAGCTTTACTCTGTATCTCACCCAGTGCTGTACCTGTCCTGGGAGTGTTTGATGGGCCAGTGCAGAGGGAGCTTTACTCTGTATCTAACCCTGTGCTGTATCTGGCCTGGGAGTGTTTGATGGGGACAGTGTAGAGGAAACTTTACTCTGCATCTAACCCCGTGCTGAACCTGTCCTCCGAGTGTTTCATGGGGACAGTGAAGAGGGAGCTATACTCTGTATCTAACCCCGTGCTGTACCTGTCCTGGGAGTGTTTGATAGGGACAGTGTAGAGGGAGCTTTACTCTGTATCTAACCCCGTGCTGTACCTGTCCTGGACGTGATTGATGGGGACAGTGTCGTGGGAGCTTTACTCTGTATCTACCACCGTGCTGTACCTATCCTGGGAGTGTTTGATGGGGACAGTGTAGAGGGAGCTTTACTCTGTATCGAACCCCGTGCTGTACCTGTCCTGGGAGTGTTTGATGGTGACAGTGTGGAGGGAGCTTTACTCTGTATCTAACCCCGTGCTGTACCTGTCCTGGGAGTGTTTCATGGGACAGTGCAGAGGGAGCTTTACTCTGTATCTAACCCAGTGCTGTACCTGTCCTGGGAGTGTTTGATGGGGACAGTGTAGAGGGAGCTTTACTCTGCATCTAACCCCGTGCTGTACCTGTCCTGGGAGTGTTTGATGGGGACAGTGTAAAGGGAGCTTTACTCTGTATCTCACCCAGTGCTGTACCTGTCCTGGGAGTGTTTAATGGGGACAGTGTAAAGGGAGCTTTACTCTGTATCTAACCCCTCGCTGGACCTATCCTGTGTGTGTTTGATGGGGCAGTGTAGAGGGAGCTTTACTCTGTATCTAACCCCTAGCTGGACCTGTCCTGGGAGTGTTTGATGGGGCAGTGTAGAGGGAACTTTACTCTGTATCTAACGCCGTGCCGTACCTGTCCTGGGAGTGTTTGATGGGGACAGTGTAGAGGGAGCTTTACTCTGTATCTAACCCCGTGCTGTACCTGTCCTGGGAGTGTTTGATGGGGACACTGTGGAGGGAGCTTTACTCTGTATCTCAACCCGTGCTGTACCTGTCCTGGGAGTGTTTGATGGGGACAGTGTAGAGGGAGCTTTACTCTGCATCTAACCCCGTGCTGTACCTGTCCTGGGAGTGTTTGATGGGGACAGTGTAGAGGGAGCTTTACTCTGTTTCTAACCCCGTGCTGTACCAGTCCTGTGAGTGTTTGATGGGGACAGTGTAGAGGGAGCTTTACTCTGTATCTCACCCAGTGCTGTACCTGTCCTGGGAGTGTTTGATGGGCCAGTGCAGAGGGAGCTTTACTCTGTATCTAACCCTGTGCTGTATCTGGCCTGGGAGTGTTTGATGGGGACAGTGTAGAGGGAGCTTTACTCTGTATCTAACCCCTAGATGGACCTGTCGTAGGAGTGTTTGTTGGGGCAGTGTAGAGGGAGCTTTACTCTGTATCTAACCCCGTGCTGTACCTGTCCTGGACGTGATTGATGGGGACAGTGTCGTGGGAGCTTTACTCTGTATCTACCACCGTGCTGTACCTGTCCTGGGAGTGTTTGATGGGGACAGTGTAGAGGGAGCTTTACTCTGTATCTAACCCCGTGCTGTACCTGTCCTGGGAGTGTTTGATGGGGACATTGTAGAGGGAGCTTTTCTCTGTATCTAACCCCGTGCTGTACCAGTCCTGGGAGTGTTTCATGGGGACAGTGTGAAGGGAGCTTTACTCTGTACCTCACCCCGTGCTGATCCTGTCCTGGGAGTGGTTGATGGGACAGTGCAGTGGGAGCTTTACTCTGTATCTAACCCCATGCTGTACCTGTCCTGGGAGTGTTTGATAGGGCCAGTGTAGAGGGAGCTTTACTCTATCTAACCCCTAGCTGGACCTGTCCTGGGAGTGTTTGATGGGGCAGTGTAGAGGGAGCTTTACTTTGCATCTAACCCCGTGCCGTACCTGTTCTGGGAGTGTTTGATGGGGACAGTGTCGAGGGAGCTTTACTCTGTATCTAACCCCTAGCTGGACCTGTCCTGTGTGTGTTTGATGGGGCAGTGTAGAGGGAGCTTTACTCTGTATCTAACCCCGTGCTGTTCCTGTCCTGGACGTGTTTGATGGGGAGAGGGTAGAGGGAGCTTTGCTCTGTATCTAACCCCGTGCTGTACATGTCCTGGGAGTGTTTGATGGGGACAGTGTGGAGGGAGCTTTACTCTGTATCTAACCCCTAGCTGGACCTGTCCTGGGAGTGTTTGATGGGGCAGTGTAGAGGGAGCTTTACTCTGTATGTAACCCCGCGCTGTACCTGTCCTGGGAGTGTTTGATGGGGACAGTGTAGAGAGAGCTTTACTCTGTATCTAACCCCGTGCTGTACCTGTCCTGGGAGTGTTTGATGGGGACAGTGTAGAGGGAGCATTACTCTGTATCTAACCCCGTGCTGTACCTGTCCTGGGAGTGTTTGATGGGGACAGTGTCGTGGGAGCTTTGCTCTGTATCTAACCCCGTGCCGTACCTGTCCTGGGAGTGTTTGATGGGGACAGTGTAGAGGGAGCTTTACTCTGTATCTAACCCCGTGCTGTACCTGTCCTGGGAGTGTTTGATGGGGACAGTGTAGAGGGAGCTTTACTCTGTATCTCACCCAGTGCTGTACCTGTCCTGGGAGTGTTTGATGGGCCAGTGCAGAGGGAGCTTTACTCTGTATCTAACCATGTGCTGTATCTGGCCTGGGAGTGTTTGATGGGGACAGTGTAGAGGGAGCTTTACTCTGCATCTAACCCCGTGCTGTACCTGTCCTGGGAGTGTTTGATGGGGACAGTGTAGAGGGAGCTTTACTCTGTATCTAACCCCGTGCTGTACCTGTCCTGGGAGTGTTTGATGGGCCAGTGCAGAGGGAGCTTTACTCTGTATCTAACCCTGTGCTGTATCTGGCCTGGGAGTGTTTGATGGGGACAGTGTAGAGGGAGCTTTACTCTGTATCTAACCCCTAGATGGACCTGTCGTAGGAGTGTTTGTTGGGGACAGTGTCGTGGGAGCTTTACTCTGTATCTACCACCGTGCTGTACCTATCCTGGGAGTGTTTGATGGGGACAGTGTGGAGGGAGCTTTCCTCTGTATCTAACCCCGTGCTGTACCTGTCCTGGGAGTGTTTGATGGGGACAGTGTCGTGGGAGCTTTACTCTACATCTAACCCCGTGCCGTACCTGTCCTGGGAGTGTTTGATGGGGACAGTGTAGAGGGAGATTTACTCTGTATCTAACCCCGTGCTGTACCTGTCCTGGGAGTGTTTGATGTGGACAGTGTGGAGGGAGCTTTACTCTGTATCTAACCCCGTACTGTACCTGTCCTGGGAGTGTTTGATGGGGACAGTGTAAAGGGAGCTTTACTCTGTATCTAACCCCGTGCTGGACCTGTCCTGGGAGTGTTTGATGGGGACAGTGTAGAGGGAGCTTTACTCTGCATCTAACCCCGTGCTGGACCTGTCCTGGGAGTGTTCGATGGGGACAGTGTAGAGCGAGCTTTACTCTGTATCTAACCCCGTGCTGTACCTGTCCTGGGAGTGTTTGATGGGGACAGTGTCGTGGAAGTTTACTCTGTATCAAACCACGTGCTATACCTGTCCTGGGAGTGTTTGATAGGGACAGTGTAGAGGGAGCTTTACTCTGTATCTAACCCCGTGATGTATCTGTCCTGGGAGTGCTTGTTGGGGACAGTATAGAGGGAGCTTTACTCTGTATCTAACCCCGTGATGTATCTGTCCTGGGAGTGCTTGTTGGGGACAGTGTAGAGGGAGCTTTTCTCTGTATCTAACCCTGTGCTGTACCTGTCCTGGGAGTGTTTGATGGGGACAGTGTAGAGGGAGCTTTACTCTGTATCTAACCCCGTGCTGTACCTGTCCTGGGAGTGTTTGATGGGGACATTGTAGAGGGAGCTTTTCTCTGTATCTAACCCCGTGCTGTACCTGTCCTGGGAGTGTTTCATGGGGACAGTGTGAAGGGAGCTTTACTCTGTACCTCACCCCGTGCTGATCCTGTCCTGGGAGTGGTTGATGGGACAGTGCAGTGGGAGCTTTACTCTGTATCTAACCCCATGCTGTACCTGTCCTGGGAGTGTTTGATAGGGCCAGTGTAGAGGGAGCTTTACTCTATCTAACCCCTAGCTGGACCTGTCCTGGGAGTGTTTGATGGGGCAGTGTAGAGGGAGCTTTACTTTGCATCTAACCCCGTGCCGTACCTGTTCTGGGAGTGTTTGATGGGGACAGTGTCGTGGGAGCTTTACTCTGCATCTAACCCCGTGCCGTACCTGTCCTGGGAGTGTTTGATGGGGACAGTGCAGAGGGAGCTTTACTCTGTATCTAACCCCGTGCTGTACCTGTCCTGGGAGTGTTTGATGGGGACAGTGTGGAGGGAGCTTTACTCTGTATCTCACCCCGTGCTGTACCTGTCCTGGGAGTGTTTGATGGGGACAGAGTAGTGGAAGTTTACTCTGTATCAAACCCCGTGCTGTACCTGTCCTGCGAGTGTTTGATGGGGACAGTGTAGAGGGAGCTTTACTCTGCATCTAACCCCATGCTGTACCTGTCCTGGGAGTGTTTGATGGGGACAGTGTAGAGGGAGCTTTGCTCTGTATCTAACCCCTAGCTGGACCTGTCCTGTGTGTGTTTGATGGGGCAGTGTAGAGGGAGCTTTACTCTGTATCTAACCCCGTGCTGTTCCTGTCCTGGACGTGTTTGATGGGGAGAGGGTAGAGGGAGCTTTGCTCTGTATCTAACCCCGTGCTGTACATGTCCTGAGAGTGTTTGATGGGGCAGTGTAGAAGGAGCTTTACTCTGTATCTAACCCCGTGCTGTTCCTGTCCTGGACGTGATTGATGGGGACAGTGTCGTGGGAGCTTTCCTCTGTATCTAACCCCGTGCTGTACCTGTCCTGGGAGTGTTTGATGGGGACAGTGTAGAGGGAGCTTTACTCTGTATCTAACCCCGTGCTGTACCTGTCCTGGGAGTGTTTGATGGGGACATTGTAGAGGGAGCTTTTCTCTGTATCTAACCCCGTGCTGTACCTGTCCTGGGAGTGTTTCATGGGGACAGTGTGAAGGGAGCTTTACTCTGTACCTCACCCCGTGCTGATCCTGTCCTGGGAGTGGTTGATGGGACAGTGCAGTGGGAGCTTTACTCTGTATCTAACCCCATGCTGTACCTGTCCTGGGAGTGTTTGATAGGGCCAGTGTAGAGGGAGCTTTACTCTATCTAACCCCTAGCTGGACCTGTCCTGGGAGTGTTTGATGGGGCAGTGTAGAGGGAGTTTTACTTTGCATCTAACCCCGTGCCGTACCTGTTCTGGGAGTGTTTGATGGGGACAGTGTCGTGGGAGCTTTACTCTGCATCTAACCCCGTGCCGTACCTGTCCTGGGAGTGTTTGATGGGGACAGTGCAGAGGGAGCTTTACTCTGTATCTAACCCCGTGCTGTACCTGTCCTGCGAGTGTTTGATGGGGGCAGTGTAGAGGGAGCTTTACTCTGCATCTAACCCCGTGCTGTACCTGTCCTGGGAGTGTTTGATGGGGACAGTGTAGAGGGAGCTTTGCTCTGTATCTAACCCCTAGCTGGACCTGTCCTGTGTGTGTTTGATGGGGAGAGGGTAGAGGGAGCTTTGCTCTGTATCTAACCCCGTGCTGTACATGTCCTGAGAGTGTTTGATGGGGACAGTGTGGAGGGAGCTTTACTCTGTATCTAACCCCGTGCTGTACCTGTCCTGGGAGTGCTTGATGGGGACAGTGTAGAGGGAGCTTTACTCAGTATCTCACCCCGTGCTGTACCTGGCCTGGGAGTGTTTGATGGGGACAGTGTGGAGGGAGCTTTACTCTGTATCTAACCCCGTGCTGTACCTGTCCTGGGAGTGTTTGATGGGGACAGTGCAGAGGGAGCTTTACTCTGTATCTAACCTCGTGCTGTACCTGTTCTGGGAGTGTTTGATGGGGACAGTGTAGAGGGAGCTTTACTCTGTATCTAACCCCTAGATGGACCTGTCCTAGGAGTGTTTGATGGGGCAGTGTAGAAGGAGCTTTACTCTGTATCTAACCCCGTGCTGTTCCTGTCCTGGACGTGATTGATGGGGACAGTGTCGTGGGAGCTTTCCTCTGTATCTAACCCCGTGCTGTACCTGTCCTGGGAGTGTTTGATGGGGACGGTGTGGAGGGAGCTTTACACTGTATCTAACCCCGTGCTGGACCTGTCCTGGGAGTGTTTGATGGGGACAGTGTCGTGGGAGCTTTACTCTACATCTAACCCCGTGCCGTACCTGTCCTGGGAGTGTTTGATGGGGACAGTGTAGAGGGAGATTTACTCTGTATCTAACCCAGTGCTGTACCTGTCCTTGGATTGTTTGATGGGGACAGTGTAGAGGGAGCTTTACTCTGTATCTAAACTCGTGCTGTACCTCTTCTGGGAGTGTTTGATGGGGACAGTAGAGAGGGATCTTTTCTCTGTATCTAACCTCTAGCTGGACCTGTCCTGTGAGTGTTTGATGTGGACAGTGTAGAGGGAGCTTTACTCTGCATCTAACCCCGTGCTGTACCTGTCCTGGGAGTGTTTGATGGGGACAGTGTAGAGGGAGCTTTACACTGTATCTAACCCCGAGCTGAACCTGTCCTGGGAGTGTTTGATGGGGCCTGTGTAGAGGGAGTTTTACTCTGTATCTACCTCGTGCTGTACCTGTCCTGGGAGTGCTTGTTGGGGACAGTGTAGAGGGAGCTTTTCTCTGTATCTAACCCCGTGCTGTACCTGTCCTGGGAGTGTTTGATGGGGACAGTGTAGAGGGAGCTTTACCCTGTGTCTAACCCCGTGCTGTACCTGTCCTGGGAGTGTTTGATGGAGCAGTGTGGAGGGAGCTTTACTCTGTATCTAACCCCGTGCTGTTCCTGACCTGGACGTGTTTGATGGGGACAGTGTCGTGGGAGCTTTACTTTGTATCTTACACCGTGCTGTACCTGTACTGGGAATGTTTGATGGGGAGTGTAGAGGGAGCTTTACTATGTATCGAACCCCGTGCTGAACCTGTCCTGGGAGTGTTTGATGGGGACAGTGTAGAGGGAGCTTTACTCTGTATCTAACCCCGTGCCGTACCTGTCATGGGAGTGTTTGATAGGAACAGTGTAGAAGGAGCATTACTCTGCATCTAACCCCGTGCTGTACCTGTCCTGGGAGTGTTTGATTGGGACAGTGTAGAGGGAGCTTTACTCTGTATCTCACCCCGTGCTGTACCTGTCCTGGGAGTGTTTGATGGAGACAGTGTAGAGGGAGCTTTACTCTGCATCTAACCCCGTGCTGTACCTGTCCGGGGAGTGTTTGATGGGGACAGTGTGGAGGGAGCTTTACTCTGTATCTAACCCCATGCTGTACCTGTCCTGGGAGTGTTTGATGGGGACAGTGTAGAGGGTGCTTTACTCTGCATCTAACCCCGTGCTGTACCTGTCCTGGGAGTGTTTGATGGGGACAGTGTAGAGGGAGCTTTACTCTGTATCTAACCCCGTGCTGTACCTGTCCTGGGAGTGTTTGATGGGGACAGTGTAGAGGGAGCTTTACTCTGTATCTAACCCCGTGCTGTACCTGTCCTGGGAGTGTTTGATGGGGACAGTGTGGCGGGAGCTTTACTCTGTATCTCACCCCGTGCTGTACCTGTCCTGGGAGTGTTTGATGGGAAAGTGCAGAGGGAGCTTTACTCTGTATCTAACCCAGTGCTGTACCTGTCCTGGGAGTGTTTGATGGGGACAGTGTAGTGGAAGTTTACTCTGTATCTAACCCCGTGCTGTACCTGTCCTGGGAGTGTTTGACGGTGACAGTCTAGAGGGAGCTTTACTCTGTATCTAACACCGTGCTGTACATGTCCTGGGAGTGTTTGATGGGGACAGTGTAGAGGGAGCTTTACTCTGTATCTAACCCCGTGCTGTACCTGTCCTGGGAGTGTTTGATGGGGAGTGTAGAGGGAGCTTTACTCTGTATCTAACCCCGTGCTGTACCTGTCCTGGGAGTGTTTGACGGTGACAGTCTAGAGGGAGCTTTACTCTGTATCTAACACCGTGCTGTACATGTCCTGGGAGTGTTTGATGGGGAGTGTAGAGGGAGCTTTACTCTGTATCTAACCCCGTGCTGTACCTGTCCTGGGAGTGTTTGATAGGGACAGTGTAGAGGGAGCTTTACTCTGTATCTAACCCCGTGATGTATCTGTCCTGGGAGTGCTTGTTGGGGACAGTATAGAGGGAGCTTTACTCAGTATCTCACTCCGTGCTGTACCTGGCCTGGGAGTTTTTGATGGGGACAGTGTAGAGGGAGCTTTACTCTGTATCTAACCCCGTGATGTATCTGTCCTGGGAGTGCTTGTTGGGGACAGTGTAGAGGGAGCTTTTCTCTGTATCTAACCCTGTGCTGTACCTGTCCTGGGAGTGTTTGATGGGGACAGTGTAGAGGGAGCTTTACTCTGTATCTAACCCCGTGCTGTACCTGTCCTGGGAGTGTTTGATGGGGACATTGTAGAGGGAGCTTTTCTCTGTATCTAACCCCGTGCTGTACCTGTCCTGGGAGTGTTTCATGGGGACAGTGTGAAGGGAGCTTTACTCTGTACCTCACCCCGTGCTGATCCTGTCCTGGGAGTGGTTGATGGGACAGTGCAGTGGGAGCTTTACTCTGTATCTAACCCCATGCTGTACCTGTCCTGGGAGTGTTTGATAGGGCCAGTGTAGAGGGAGCTTTACTCTATCTAACCCCTAGCTGGACCTGTCCTGGGAGTGTTTGATGGGGCAGTGTAGAGGGAGCTTTACTTTGCATCTAACCCCGTGCCGTACCTGTTCTGGGAGTGTTTGATGGGGACAGTGCAGAGGGAGCTTTACTCTGTATCTAACCCCGTGCTGTACCTGTCCTGGGAGTGTTTGATGGGGACAGTGTGGAGGGAGCTTTACTCTGTATCTCACCCCGTGCTGTACCTGTCCTGGGAGTGTTTGATGGGGACAGAGTAGTGGAAGTTTACTCTGTATCAAACCCCGTGCTGTACCTGTCCTGCGAGTGTTTGATGGGGACAGTGTAGAGGGAGCTTTACTCTGCATCTAACCCCGTGCTGTACCTGTCCTGGGAGTGTTTGATGGGGACAGTGTAGAGGGAGCTTTGCTCTGTATCTAACCCCTAGCTGGACCTGTCCTGTGTGTGTTTGATGGGGCAGTGTAGAGGGAGCTTTACTCTGTATCTAACCCCGTGCTGTTCCTGTCCTGGACGTGTTTGATGGGGAGAGGGTAGAGGGAGCTTTGCTCTGTATCTAACCCCGTGCTGTACATGTCCCGAGAGTGTTTGAAGGGGACAGTGTGGAGGGAGCTTTACTCTGTATCTAACCCCGTGCTGTACCTGTCCTGGGAGTGTTTGATGGGGACAGTGTAGAGGGAGCTTTACTCAGTATCTCACCCCGTGCTGTACCTGGCCTGGGAGTGTTTGATGGGGACAGTGTGGAGGGAGCTTTACTCTGTATCTAACCCCGTGCTGTACCTGTCCTGGGAGTGTTTGATGGGGACAGTGCAGAGGGAGCTTTACTCTGTATCTAACCTCTTGCTGTACCTGTTCTGGGAGTGTTTGATGGGGACAGTGTAGAGGGAGCTTTACTCTGTATCTAACCCCTAGATGGACCTGTCCTAGGAGTGTTTGATGGGGCAGTGTAGAGGGAGCTTTACTCTGTATCTAACCCCGTGCTGTTCCTGTCCTGGACGTGATTGATGGGGACAGTGTCGTGGGAGCTTTCCTCTGTATCTAACCCCGTGCTGTACCTGTCCTGGGAGTGTTTGATGGGGACGGTGTGGAGGGAGCTTTACACTGTATCTAACCCCGTGCTGGACCTGTCCTGTGAGTGTTTGATGGGGACAGTGTCGTGGGAGCTTTACTCTACATCTAACCCCGTGCCGTACCTGTCCTGGGAGTGTTTGATGGGGACAGTGTAGAGGGAGATTTACTCTGTATCTAACCCAGTGCTGTACCTGTCCTGGGATTGTTTGATGGTGCAGTGTAGAGGGAGCTTTACTCTGTATCAAACCCCGTGCTGTACCTGTCCAGGGAGTGTTTGATGTGGACAGTGTGGAGGGAGCTTTACACTGTATCTAACCCCGAGCTGAACCTGTCCTGGGAGTGTTTGATGGGGCCTGTGTAGAGGGAGTTTTACTCTGTATCTACCTCGTGCTGTACCTGTCCTGGGAGTGCTTGTTGGGGACAGTGTAGAGGGAGCTTTTCTCTGTATCTAACCCCGTGCTGTACCTGTCCTGGGAGTGTTTGATGGGGACAGTGTAGAGGGAGCTTTATTCTGTATCGAAACCCGTGCTGTACCTGTACTGGGGGTATTTCATGGGGACAGTGTAGAGGGAGCTTTACCCTGTGTCTAACCCCGTGCTGTACCTGTCCTGGGAGTGTTTGATGGAGCAGTGTGGAGGGAGCTTTACTCTGTATCTAACCCCGTGCTGTACCTGTACTGGGAATGTTTGATGGGGAGTGTAGAGGGAGCTTTACTATGTATCGAACCCCGTGCTGAACCTGTCCTGGGAGTGTTTGATGGGGACAGTGTAGAGGGAGCTTTACTCTGTATCTAACCCCGTGCCGTACCTGTCATGGGAGTGTTTGATAGGAACAGTGTAGAAGGAGCATTACTCTGCATCTAACCCCGTGCTGTACCTGTCCTGGGAGTGTTTGATGGGGACAGTGTAGAGGGAGCTTTACTCTGTATCTCACCCCGTGCTGTACCTGTCCTGGGAGTGTTTGATGGAGACAGTGTAGAGGGAGCTTTACTCTGCATCTAACCCCGTGCTGTACCTGTCCTGGGAGTGTTTGATGGGGACAGTGTAGAGGGAGCTTTACTCTGTATCTAACCCCGTGCTGTACCTGTCCTGGGAGTGTTTGATGGGGACAGTGTAGAGGGAGCTTTACTCTGTATCTAACCCCGTGCTGTACCTGTCCTGGGAGTGTTTGATGGGGACAGTGTGGCGGGAGCTTTACTCTGTATCTCACCCCGTGCTGTACCTGTCCTGGGAGTGTTTGATGGGAAAGTGCAGAGGGAGCTTTACTCTGTATCTAACCCAGTGCTGTACCTGTCCTGGGAGTGTTTGACGGTGACAGTCTAGAGGGAGCTTTACTCTGTATCTAACACCGTGCTGTACATGTCCTGGGAGTGTTTGATGGGGACAGTGTAGAGGGAGCTTTACTCTGTATCTAACCCCGTGCTGTACCTGTCCTGGGAGTGTTTGATGGGGAGTGTAGAGGGAGCTTTACTCTGTATCTAACCCCGTGCTGTACCTGTCCTGGGAGTGTTTGATAGGGACAGTGTAGAGGGAGCTTTACTCTGTATCTAACCCCGTGATGTATCTGTCCTGGGAGTGCTTGTTGGGGACAGTATAGAGGGAGCTTTACTCAGTATCTCACTCCGTGCTGTACCTGGCCTGGGAGTGTTTGATGGGGACAGTGTAGAGGGAGCTTTACTCTGTATCTAACCCCGTGATGTATCTGTCCTGGGAGTGCTTGTTGGGGACAGTGTAGAGGGAGCTTTTCTCTGTATCTAACCCTGTGCTGTACCTGTCCTGGGAGTGTTTGATGGGGACAGTGTAGAGGGAGCTTTACTCTATATCTAACCCCGTGCTGTACCTGTCCTGGGAGTGTTTGATGGGGACATTGTAGAGGGAGCTTTTCTCTGTATCTAACCCCGTGCTGTACCTGTCCTGGGAGTGTTTCATGGGGACAGTGTGAAGGGAGCTTTACTCTGTACCTCACCCCGTGCTGATCCTGTCCTGGGAGTGGTTGATGGGACAGTGCAGTGGGAGCTTTACTCTGTATCTAACCCCATGCTGTACCTGTCCTGGGAGTGTTTGATAGGGCCAGTGTAGAGGGAGCTTTACTCTATCTAACCCCTAGCTGGACCTGTCCTGGGAGTGTTTGATGGGGCAGTGTAGAGGGAGCTTTACTTTGCATCTAACCCCGTGCCGTACCTGTTCTGGGAGTGTTTGATGGGGACAGTGCAGAGGGAGCTTTACTCTGTATCTAACCCCGTGCTGTACCTGTCCTGGGAGTGTTTGATGGGGACAGTGTGGAGGGAGCTTTACTCTGTATCTCACCCCGTGCTGTACCTTTCCTGGGAGTGTTTGATGGGGACAGATTAGTGGAAGTTTACTCTGTATCAAACCCCGTGCTGTACCTGTCCTGCGAGTGTTTGATGGGGACAGTGTAGAGGGAGCTTTACTCTGCATCTAACCCCGTGCTGTACCTGTCCTGGGAGTGTTTGATGGGGACAGTGTAGAGGGAGCTTTGCTCTGTATCTAACCCCTAGCTGGACCTGTCCTGTGTGTGTTTGATGGGGCAGTGTAGAGGGAGCTTTACTCTGTATCTAACCCCGTGCTGTTCCTGTCCTGGACGTGTTTGATGGGGAGAGGGTAGAGGGAGCTTTGCTCTGTATCTAACCCCGTGCTGTACATGTCCCGAGAGTGTTTGAAGGGGACAGTGTGGAGGGAGCTTTACTCTGTATCTAACCCCGTGCTGTACCTGTCCTGGGAGTGTTTGATGGGGACAGTGTAGAGGGAGCTTTACTCAGTATCTCACCCCGTGCTGTACCTGGCCTGGGAGTGTTTGATGGGGACAGTGTGGAGGGAGCTTTACTCTGTATCTAACCCCGTGCTGTACCTGTCCTGGGAGTGTTTGATGGGGACAGTGCAGAGGGAGCTTTACTCTGTATCTAACCTCTTGCTGTACCTGTTCTGGGAGTGTTTGATGGGGACAGTGTAGAGGGAGCTTTACTCTGTATCTAACCCCTAGATGGACCTGTCCTAGGAGTGTTTGATGGGGCAGTGTAGAGGGAGCTTTACTCTGTATCTAACCCCGTGCTGTTCCTGTCCTGGACGTGATTGATGGGGACAGTGTCGTGGGAGCTTTCCTCTGTATCTAACCCCGTGCTGTACCTGTCCTGGGAGTGTTTGATGGGGACGGTGTGGAGGGAGCTTTACACTGTATCTAACCCCGTGCTGGACCTGTCCTGTGAGTGTTTGATGGGGACAGTGTCGTGGGAGCTTTACTCTACATCTAACCCCGTGCCGTACCTGTCCTGGGAGTGTTTGATGGGGACAGTGTAGAGGGAGATTTACTCTGTATCTAACCCAGTGCTGTACCTGTCCTGGGATTGTTTGATGGGGACAGTGTAGAGGGAGCTTTACTCTGTATCTAAACTCGTGCTGTACCTGTCCTGGGAGTGTTTGATGGTGCAGTGTAGAGGGAGCTTTACTCTGTATCAAACCCCGTGCTGTACCTGTCCAGGGAGTGTTTGATGTGGACAGTGTGGAGGGAGCTTTACACTGTATCTAACCCCGAGCTGAACCTGTCCTGGGAGTGTTTGATGGGGCCTGTGTAGAGGGAGTTTTACTCTGTATCTACCTCGTGCTGTACCTGTCCTGGGAGTGCTTGTTGGGGACAGTGTAGAGGGAGCTTTTCTCTGTATCTAACCCCGTGCTGTACCTGTCCTGGGAGTGTTTGATGGGGACAGTGTAGAGGGAGCTTTATTCTGTATCGAAACCCGTGCTGTACCTGTACTGGGGGTATTTCATGGGGACAGTGTAGAGGGAGCTTTACCCTGTGTCTAACCCCGTGCTGTACCTGTCCTGGGAGTGTTTGATGGGGACAGTGTGGAGGGAGCTTTACTCTGTATCTAACCCCGTGCTGTACCTGTACTGGGAATGTTTGATGGGGAGTGTAGAGGGAGCTTTACTATGTATCGAACCCCGTGCTGAACCTGTCCTGGGAGTGTTTGATGGGGACAGTGTAGAGGGAGCTTTACTCTGTATCTAACCCCGTGCTGTACCTGTCCTGGGAGTGTTTGATAGGAACAGTGTAGAAGGAGCATTACTCTGCATCTAACCCCGTGCTGTACCTGTCCTGGGAGTGTTTGATGGGGACAGTGTGGCGGGAGCTTTACTCTGTATCTCACCCCGTGCTGTACCTGTCCTGGGAGTGTTTGATGGGAAAGTGCAGAGGGAGCTTTACTCTGTATCTAACCCCGTGCTGTACCTGTCCTGGGAGTGTTTGACGGTGACAGTCTAGAGGGAGCTTTACTCTGTATCTAACACCGTGCTGTACATGTCCTGGGAGTGTTTGATGGGGAGTGTAGAGGGAGCTTTACTCTGTATCTAACCCCGTGCTGTACCTGTCCTGGGAGTGTCTGATGGAGAGAGTGTAGAGGGAGCTTTACTCTGCATCTAACCCCGTGCTGTACCTGTCCGGGGAGTGTTTGATGGGGACAGTGTAGAGGGAGCTTTACTCTGTGTCTAACCCCGTGCTGTACCTGTCCTGGGAGTGTTTGATGGGGACAGTGTAGAGGGAGCTTTACTCTGTATCTAGCCCCGTGCTTTACCCGTCCTGAGTGTGTTTGATGGGGACAGTGTAGAGTGAGCTTTACTCTGTATCTAACCCCGTGCCGTACCTGCCCAGGGAGTGTTTGATCGGGACAGTGTCGAGGGAGCTTTACTCTGTACATATCCCCGTGCTGGACCTGTCCTGGGAGTATTTGACGGGAGTGTAGAGGGAGATTTACTCTGTATCTAGACCCGTGCTGTACCTGTCCTGGGAGTGTTTGATGGGGACAGTGCAGAGGGAGCTTTATTCTGTATCTATCCCATTGCTGTCCCAGCCCTGGGAGTGTTTGATGGGGACAGTGTAGAGGGAGCATTACTCTGTGTCTAACCCCATGGTGTACCTGTCCCGTGAGTGTTTGATGGGGACAGTGTAGAGGGAGCTTTACTCTGTATCAAACCCCGTGCTGTCCTGGGAGAGTTTGATGGGGACAGTGTAGAGGGAGTTTTACTCTGTATCTAACCCCGTGCTGTACCTGTCCAGGGAGTGTTTGATGGGGACAGTGTAGAGGGAGCTTTACTCTGTATCTAACCCCTTGCTGTACCTGTTCTGGGAGTGTTTGATGGGGCAGTATAGAGGGAGCTTTACTCTGTATCTAACGGCGTGCTATACCTGTCCAGGGAGTGTTTAATGGGCACAGTGTAGAGGGAGCCTTACTCTGTATCTAACCCCGTGCTGTACCTGTCCTGGGAGTGTTTGATGGGGACAATATACTGGGAGCTTTACTCTGTATCTAACCCCGTGCTTTACCTGTCCTGGGAGTGTTTGATGAGGACAGTGTCGAGGCTGCATTACTCTGTATCTAACCCAGTGCTGTACCTGTTCTGGGAGTGTTTGATGGGGCAGTGTGGAGGGAGCTTTACTCTGTATCTAACCCCGTGCTTTTCCTGTCCTGGGAGTGTTTGATGGGGACAATATACTGGGAGCTTTACTCTGTATCTAACCCCGTGCTGCCTGTCCTGGGAGTGTTTGATGGGGACAGTGTAGAGGGAGCTTTACTCTGTGTCTAACCCCGTGCTGTACCTGTCCTGGACGTGTTTGATGGGGACAGTGTAGAGGGAGATTTGCTCTGTATCTAACCCAGTGCTGTACCTGTCATGGGAGTGTTTGATGGGGACAGTGTAGAGGGAGATTTACTCTGTATCTAACCCCGTGCTGTACCTGTTCTGGGAGTGTTTGATGGGGACAGTGTAGAGGGAGCTTTACTCTGTATCTAACCCCGTGCTGTACCTGTCCTGGGAGTGTTTGATGGGGACAATATACTGGGAGCTTTACTCTGTATCTAACCCCGTGCTGCACCTGTCCTGGGAGTGTTTGATGGGAACAGTGTAGAGGGAGCTTTACTCTGTATCTAACCCCTTGCTGGACTTGTCCTGGGAATGTTTGATGGGGACAGTGTAGAGGGAGCTTTACTCTGTATCTAACCGTGTGCTGTACCTGTCCTGGAGTGTTTGATGGGGACAATACACTGGGAGCTTTAATCTGCCTCTGACACCGTGCTGTACCTGTCCTGGGAGTGTTTGATGAGGATAGTGTAGAGGGAGCATTACTCTGTATCTAACCATGTGCTTTACCTGTTCTGGGAGTGTTTGATGAGGACACTGTAGAGGGAGCTTTACTCTGTATCTAACCCCGTGCATTACCTGTCCTGGAGTGTTTGATTGGGACAGTGTAGAGGGAGATTTACCCTGTATCTAACCCCGTGCTGTACCTGTCCTGGAGTGTTTGATGGGGACAGTGTAGAGGGAGATTTACCCTGTATCTAACCCCGTGCTTTACCAGTCCTGGGAGCGTTTGATGGGGACAGTGTTGAGGGAGCTTTACTCTGTATCTAACACCGTGCTGTACCTGTCCTGGGAGTGTCAGATGGGGACAGTGTAGAGGTAGCTTTACTCTGTATCTAACCCCGTGCTGTACCTGTCCTGTGAGTGTTTGAATGGGACAGTGTGGAGGGAGCTTTACTCTGTATCTAACCCCGTGCTGTACCTGTCCTGTGAGTGTTTGATGGGGACAGTGTGGACGGAGCTTTACTCTGTATCTAACCCCGTGCTGTACCTGTCCTGTGAGTGTTTGATGGGGACAGTGTAGAGGGATCTTTACTCTGTATCTAACCCCGTGCTGTACCTGTCCTGGGAGTGTTTGATGGGGACGGTGTAGAGGGAGCTTTACTCTGTATCTAACCCCGTGCTGTACCTGTCCTGGGAGTGTTTGATGGGGACAGTGTCGAGGGAGCTTTACTCTGTATCTAACCCCGTGCTGTACCTGTCCTGTGAGTGTTTGATGGGGACAGTGTGGAGGGAGCTTTACTCTGTATCTAACCCCGTGCTGTACCAGTCCTGGGAGTGTTTGATGGGGACATTGTAGAGGGAGCTTTACTCTGTATCTAACCCCGTGCTGTACCAGTCCTGGGAGTGTTTGATGGGGACAGTGAAGAGGGCGCTTTACTCTGTATCTAACCCCGTGCTGTACCTGTCCTGGGAGTGTTTGATGGGGACAGTGTAGAGGGAGCTTTACTCTGTATCTAACCCCGTGCTGTACCTGTCCTGGGAGTGTTTGATGGGGACAGTGTAGAGGGAGCATTACTCTGTATCTAACCCCGTGCTGTACCTGTCCGGGGAGTGTTTGATGGGAACAGTGTCGAGGGAGCTTTACTCTGTATCTAACCCCGTGCTGTACCTGTCCTGGGAGTGTTTGATGGGGACAGTGTAAAGGGAGCTTTACTCTGTATCTAACCCCGTGCTGTACCTGTCCTGGGAGTGTTTGATGGGGACAGTGTAGAGGGAGCATTACTCTGTATCTAACCCCGTGCTGTACCTGTCCGGGGAGTGTTTGATGGGAACAGTGTCGAGGGAGCTTTACTCTGTATCTAACCCCGTGCTGTACCTGTCCTGGGAGTGTTTGATGGGGACAGTGTAGAGGGAGCATTACTCTGTATCTAACCCCGTGCTGTACCTGTCCGGGGAGTGTTTGATGGGAACAGTATCGAGGGAGCTTTACTCTGTATCTAACCCCGTGCTGTACCTGTCCTGGGAGTGTTTGATGGGGACAGTGTAAAGGGAGCTTTACTCTGTATCTAACCCCGTGCTGTACCTGTCCTGGGAGTGTTTGATGTGGATGGGGTATTGGATTGGATTTGTTTGTTGTCACGTGTACCGAGGTACAGTGAAATGAATTTTTCTGTGAGCAGCTCAACAGATCATTAAGTACATGAAAAGAAAAGGAAATAAAAGATAATACATAATAGGTCAACACAAGGTTCACAATGTAACTACATAACACCGGCATCGGATGAAGCAGACAGGGCGGAGTGTTAATCAGCTCAGTCCATGACTTCCGGTTGTGGCGATGAGGAGCTAAGCCGCACGTTTCGGCAGCTCCCGCCACAACGGACGTTCGGGCCCTCCAGAGGAGCCCCAACGGAACTTTCTTGATTTGATCCCGTGTGGGAAGGTGCAGTAAGGTCCCCCCTTACGATATATGGCCGAGATCAGCGGTGGAGCGGCCAAAAAAGAGGCTCTGGAGCAGCGGGAAAATCGAGGGGGGAAAAGCAAGATGGCGGAGGGCGGAGAGCGAGCAGCATGGGGGCCAGACCAGCAGGAGTTCCTTAAGCGCTGTGTGGAGGAGCTTAAAAAGGAGGTGCTGGCGCCAATGCTGTTGGCGATCGAGGGGCTGAAGGAGGCCCAGGCGGTGGAGCTTCGTGAGGTGAGGGATAAAACTAATGAGAACGAGGACGAGATCCTGGGCCTCGCGGTAAAAATGGAGGGGCACGAAGCGGTGCACAGGAGGTGGGCCGAGAGACTCTAGGTCCTGGAGAACAGGTCGAGGAGGAAGAACCTCCGGATTCTGGGTCTTCCCGAAGGAGTGGAGGGAGCTGATGCCGGGGCGTACGCGAGTACGATGCTCCAAGCGCTGATGGGAGCGGAGGCCTCTCCGACCCCCCTGGAGCTGGAAGGGGCTCACCGGGTCCTGGCGAGGAGACCCAAGGCTGATGAGCCGCCAAGGGCGATAGTTCCATCGCTTCGCGGACAAAAAGTGTGCTGAGATGGGCCAAGAAGGTGCGGAGCAGCAGATGGGAGAACGCGGTGATCCGAGTATACCAGGATTGGAGCAAAGAGGAGAGCTGGCTTCAACCGGGCCAAGGCGGTGCTGCATAGAAAAAGAGTCAGGTTCGGCATGCTGCAGCCTGCGCGACTGTGGGTCACTTACCAGGACAGACACCAGTATTTTGAAACGCCAGAAGAGGCTTGGACCTTTATACAGACGGAAAAACTGGACTCGAACTGAGGGGATGTTATTGTGGGGGGAGATGTTGGTTGTATACGGGGTAGTAAATCTGGGTAAAGAATAATTCATGGGTGGGATGATGGATCGGGATGTGGGTAGAGTTCTGGTTCAAATTCCTAAAATTTCCCTTTTTTTCTTTTCTGTAGACGAGATGATGATGATGGGGAATGTGGGCGTCGGTGCTTGAGGGAGGTGAGACTCGGGGATGAGGGAGCTGGGATAATGGCTGCAACAGGAGCTGCGCCACAGGGGGTGGGGCAGGTTCAGGAAAGCGGGGGATTTTTCCTGTGGGGGGGGGGGGAATGGAGGAAGGTAAGGAGGAGGAGAGACTCCCACACGGGGGAGATCAACAGGAAGGCGGGGGGGAAGCCGGGGTCAGCAGAAGTCAGCTGACTCTCGGAAGTAATATGGGGGGAGCAAAAGAGCTAGATGTGGATCTAGCGGGGGGGATTCCAGGGTTGCTGCTGCACTGTCCGAGGCGGAACTGAAAATGGAAGAGGTGGTCGGGGCGGGGGTTCCCCGCCTGGGGGACTGGTGGGTGCGGGAGGCGCGAGCACGGGATAGGAGATAGGAGATGGTAGTCGGCCGGGGGGTAGGTAACCCCCCAGTCCGGCTGATCACGTGGAATGTGAGAGGCCTAAATGGGCCGGTTAAGAGGGCCCGAGTGTTCGCGCACCTAAAGGGACTGAAGGCAGACGTGGCCATGCTTCAGGAGACACATCTGAAGGTGGCAGATCAGGTCAGGTTAAGGAAGGGATGGGTAGGATAGGTGTTCCATTCGGGGCTGGATGCGAAGAATAGAGGGGTGGCAATACTGGTGGGGAAGGGGGTGTCGTTTGAGGCCAAGAACATAACAAGAACAAAGAACAAAGAAATGTACAGCACAGGAACAGGCCCTTCGGCCCTCCAAGCCCGTGCCGACCATGCTGCCCGACTAAACTACAATCTTCTACACTTCCTGGGTCCGTATCCTTCTATTCCCATCCTATTCATATATTTGTCAAGATGCCCCTTAAATGTCCCTATCGTCCCTGCTTCCACTACCTCCTCCGGTAGTGAGTTCCAGGCACCCACTACCCTCAATAGTAGCGGACAATGGAGGCCGATACGTGATGGTGAGTGGTAGGTTGCAGGGGACGGAGGTGGTACTGGTGAATGTATACGCCCCGAACTGGGACGATGCTGAATTCATGAAACGGATGTTGGGGCGTATTCCGGACCTGGAGGTAGGGAGCTTGATAATGGGTGGGGATTTTAACACTGTGTTGGACCCAGCATTAGATCGCTCCAGATCTAGGACGGGGAAGAGGCCGGCTGCGGCCAAGGTGCTTAGGGGGTTTATGGACCAGATGGGGGGAGTAGATCCGTGGAGATTTGCCAGGCCTTTGGCCAGAGAATTTTCTTTTTTTCTCCCACATACTTAAGGCCTACTCCCGGATAGATTTCTTTGTTCTGGGCAGGGCATTGATCCCGAAAGTGGCGGGAACGGAGTATTCGGCCATAGCCATTTCAGACCACGCCCCGCGCTGGGTGGAGGTGGAGCTGGGAGAGGAGAGGGACCAACGCCCGCTGTGGCGGTTCGATGTGGGACTGCTGGCAGACGAGGATGAGTGTGGGAGGGTGCGGGGGTGCATCGAAGGGTACCTGGAGGCCAACGACAACGGGGAGGTGCAGGTGGGAGTAGTATGGGAGGCGCTGAAGGCGGTGATCATGGGAGAGTTAATCTCCATCAGGACTCACAAGGAGAAGAGAGGGGGCAGGGAAAGGGAGAGGTTAGTGGGGGAGATTTTAAGGGTGGACAGGAGATATGCAGAGGCTCCGGATGAGGGACTACTCTGGGAGAGGCGGAATTCGACCTGTTGACCACAGGGAAGGCAGAGGCACAGTGGAGGAAGGCACAGGGGGCGATGTATGAATATGGGGAGAAGGCAAGCCGGATGCTGGGGCTCCGTAAGTGGACGGCAGCCAGGGAAATAGGTGGAATCAAGGCTGGCAGGGGAACTACGGTGCGGAGTGCAGGGAAAGTGAATGAGGCTTTTAAGGCCTTTTACGAGGAGCTGTATCGGTCCCAGCCCCCAGGGGGAAAAGAGGGGATGCGGCGATTCTTGGACCAACTGAGGTTCCTGAGGGCGGAGGAGCAGGAGGTGACTGGTTTGGGGGCGCCAATTGGGGTGGAGGAGCTGGTTAAAGGACTGGGGAGTATGCAGGCAGGGAAGGCCCCGGGACCAGATGGGTTCCCGGTTGAGTTTTATAGGAAGTATGTAGACCTGTTAGCCCCGTTGCTGGTAAGGACTTTTAATGAGGCAAGGGAGGGGGGGACCCTGCCCCCGACAATGTCGGAGGCGACGATCTCTTTGATCTTGAAGCGGGATAAGGACCCACTGCAATGTGGGTCGTATAGGCCGATCTCGCTCCTCAATGTAGATGCCAAGTTGCTGGCAAAAATGTTGGCCATGAGGATTGAGGACTGTGTCCCGGGGGTGATTCACGAGGACCAGACGGGATTCGTAAAGGGTAGGCAGTTAAATACTAATGTGCGAAGACTTCTAAATGTGATAATGATGCCATCGGTGGAGGGAGAAGCGGAGATAGTGGCAGCCATGGACGCGGAGAAGGCCTTCGATTGGGTAGAGTGGGAGTATCTCTGGGAAGTGTTGAGTAGGTTTGGGTTCGGGGGAGGGTTTATTAGTTGGGTCAAGCTCCTGTATAAAGCCTCGGTGGCGAGTGTGGTCACGAACCAGCGGAGGTCGGAGTATTTCCGGCTGTATCGAGGGACGAGGCAGGGGTGCCCCCTGTCCCCTCTGCTGTTCGCCTGGGCAATTGAACCTTTGGCCATGGCATTAAGGAAGTCGGGAAAATGGAAGGGGGTGGTCCGAGGGGGAGAGGAACATCGAGTGTCGCTGTACGCAGACGACCTGTTGCTGTATGTGACGGATCCAGTGGAGGGGATGGTTGAGGTAATGCAGATCCTACGGGAGTTTGGGGACTTCTCGGGCTATAAGCTCAATGTGGGAAAGAGTGAGCTCTTCGTGGTCCATCCGGGGGACCAGGGAAGAGGGATAGACGACCTACCGCTGAGGAGGGCGGAAAGGAGCTTTTGATACTTGGGGATTCAGGTAGTTAGAAGCTGGGGGGCACTGCACAAACTTAATTTGATGCGGCTGGTGGAACAGATGGAGGAGGATTTTAAAAGGTGGGACATGTTGCCACTCTCGCTAGCGGGTAGGGTACAGTCGATTAAAATGGTGGTCCTCCCGAGGTTTCTTTTTGTATTCCAATGCCTCCCAATTGTGATCATTAAAGCCTTTTTTAAGAGGGTAAGCAGGAGCATTATGGGATTTGTGTGGGCGAGCAAGACCCCGAGGGTAAGGAGGGGGTTCCTGGAGCGTAGCAGAGATAGAGGAGGGTTGGCGTTGCCGAATTTGGCTGGTTACTATTGGGCAGCCAACGTGGCAATGATCCGTAAGTGGGTGATGGAGGGAAAGGGGGCGGCGTGGAAGAGGTTGGAGATGGCGTCCTGCAAAGGAACGAGCCTGGGGGCGCTGGTGACTGCACCGCTGCCGCTCTCGCCGACAAGGTACACCACGAGCCCAGTGGTGGTGGCAACGCTAAAGATCTGGGGGCAGTGGAGACGGCACAGGGGTGCAATGGGAGCCTCGGTGTGGTCCGCGATCAGAGATAACCACCGGTTTGTCCCAGGAAGGATGGGCGGGGGGTTTCAGAGCTGGCATCGGGCAGGGATTAGAAGAATGGGGGACCTGTTCTCGATGGGACGTTTGCGAGCTTAGGAGCGCTGGAGGAGAGGTTTGGGCTACCCCCGGGAAACGCTTTCAGGTACATTCAAGTGAGGGCGTTTGTGAGGCGGCAGGTGAGGGAATTTCCACTACTCCTGGCACAGGGGATTCAAGACAGGGTGATTTCGGGTGTATGGGTCGGGGAGGGCAAGGTGTCGGCGATATACCAGGAGATGAAAGAAGAGGAGGAGGTTCTGGTAGAGGAGCTGATGGGTAAATGGGAGGAGGAGTTGGGGGAGGAGATTGAGGAGGGGCTATGGGCTGATGCCCTAGGGAGGGTTAATTCCTCTTTCTCGTGTGCCAGGCTTAGCCTGATACATTTTAAGGTGGTCCACAGAGCGCACTTGACGGGGGCGAGGCTGAGTAGGTTCTTTGGGGTAGAGGACAGATGTGGAAGGTGCTCAGGGAGCCCGGCGAACCATGTCCATATGTTTTGGTCATGCCCGGCACTGGAGGGGTTCTGGAGAGGAGTGGTGGGAGCAATATCTCAGGTGGTGAAAGTCCGGGTCAAGCCAAGCTGGGGGCTAGCAATATTTGGAGCAGTGGACGAACCGGGAGTGCAGGAGGCGAAAGAGGCCGGCATTCTGGCCTTTGCGTCCCTAGTAGCCCGGCGAAGGATCTTGCTAATGTGGAAGGAGGCGAAGCCCCCCAGCCTGGAGGCCTGGATAAATGATATGGCTGGGTTCATAAAGTTGGAGAGGATAAAGTTTGTCTTGAGAGGGTCTGCGCAGGGGTTCTACAGGCGGAGGCAACCGTTCCTAGACTATCTCGCGGAGCGTTAGAGGAAGGTCGGACAGCAGCAAGCGGGGGGGGGGGGTGCATTGTTCGGGGGGGGGTGGGGGGAGTGAGGAGGGTGAGGGGGGTTTCTCTGGGGGGCATTTGAGCAAGAAAACACATGAATGATCCGGAAACTGACATGTACGGGAAGAATCCAATGTACAAAGTTCTGTATCTTATTGATTTGCCATGTTCATGTCTTGCCACGCAAGTTCTTTTTCTTTTCTTTGTTACGGGGGGGGGGGGGGGGGGGGGGGGGGGGGGGGGGGGGGGGGGGGGGGGGGTTGTTTGTAAGGTGGAAAATATTGTTGAAAAATTCTTAATAAAAACATTATTATTTTTTTTTTAATGAGGTCAGTCCATAAGAGGGTCATTTAGGAGTCTGGTGACAGTGGGGAAGAAGCTGTTTTTGAGTCTGTTCGTGCGTGTTCTCAGACTTCTGCATCTCCTGCCCGATGGAAGAAGTTGGAAGAGTGAGTAAGCCGGGTGGGAGGGGTCTTTGATTATGCTGCCCGCTTTCCCCAGGCAGCGGGAGGTGTAGATGGAGTCAATGGATGGGAGGCAGGTTCGTGAGATGGACTGGGCGCTGTTCACGACTCTCTGAAGTTTCTTGCGACCCTGGGCCGAGCAGTTGCCATACCCGGCTGTGATGCAGCCCGATAGGATGCTTTCTGTGGGGCATCTGTACAAGTTGGTAAGAGTCAATGTGGACATGCCGAATTTTCTTAGTTTCCTGAGGAAGTACAGGCGGTGAGGGCTTTTTTGGTGGTAGCGTCGACGTGGGTGGACCAGGACAGAGTTTTGGAGATGTGCACCCCTAGGAATTTGAAACTGCTAACCATCTCCACCTCGGCCCTGTTGATGCTGACAGGGGTGTGTACAGTACTTTGCTTCCTGAGGTCAGTGTCCAGCTCTTTAGTTTTGCTGGCAATGAGGGAGAGAGCTGGCAAAAAGGGAGCTTTACTCTGTATCTAACTCCGAGTTGTTCCTGTTCTGGGAGTGTTTGATAGGGACATTGTAGAGGGAGCTTTACTCTGTAGCTAACCCCGTGCTGTACCTGTCCTGGGAGTGTTTGATGGGGACAGTGTAGAGAGAGCTTTACTCTGTATCTAACCCCGTGCTGTATCTGTCCTGGGAGTGTTTGATGGGGACAGTGTAGAGGGAGCTTTACTCTGTATCTAACCCCGTGCTGTACCTGTCCTGGGAGTGTTTGATGGGGACAGAGTAGTAGGAGTTTACTCTGTATCTAACCCCGTGCTGTACCTGTCCTGGGAGTGTTTGATGGGGACATTGTGGAGGGAGCTTTACTCTGTATCTAACCCCGTGCTGTACCTGTCCTGGGAGTGTTTGATGGGGACAGTGAAGAGGGAGCTTTACCCTGTATCTAACCCCGTGCTGTACCTGCCCTGGGAGTGTTTGAAGGGGACAGTGTAGAGAGAGCTTTACTCTGTATCTAACCCCGTGCTGTACCTTTCCTGGGAGTGTTTGATGGGGACAGTGTAGAGGGAGCTTTACTCTGTATCTAACACCGTGCTGTACCTGTCCTGTGAGTGTTTGATGGGGACAATGTAGAGGGAGCGTTACTCTGTGTCTAACCCCGTGCTGTACCTGTCCAGGGAGTGTTTGATGGGGACAGTGTAGAGGGAGCTTTACTCTGTATCTAACCCGGTGCTGTACCTGTCCTGGGAGCGTTTGATGGGGACAGTGTAGAGGGAGCTTTACTCTGTATCTAACCCCGTGCTGTACCTGTCCAGGGAGTGTTTGATGGGGACAGTGTAGAGGGAGCTTTACTCTGTATCTATCCCCGTGCTGTACCTGTCCTGGGAGTGTTTGATGAGGACAGTGTAGAGGGAGCTTTACTCTGTATCTAACCCCGTGCTGTACCTGTCCTGGGAGTGTTTGATGGGGACTGTGTAGAGGGAGCTTTACTCTGTAGCTAACCCCGTGCTGTACCTGTCCTGGGAGTGTTTGATGGGGACATTGTAGAGGGAGCTTTACATATATCTAACCCCGTGCTGTACCTGTCCTGGGAGTGTTTGATGGGGACAGTGAAGAGGGAGCTTTACTCTGTATCGAACCCCGTGCTGTACCTGTCCTGGGAGTGTTTGATGGGGACATTGTGGAGGGAGCTTTACTCTGTATCTAACCCCGTGCTGTACCTGTCCTGGGAGTGTTTGATGGGGACAGTGTAGAGGGAGCTTTACTCTGTATCTAACCCCGTGCTGTACCTGTCCTGGGAGTGTTTGATGGGGACAGTATAGAGGGAGCTTTACTCTGTATCTAACCCCGTGCTGTACCTGTCCTGGGAGTGTTTGATGGGGACAGTAGAGGGAGCTTTACTCTGTATCTAACCCCGTGCTGTACCTGTCCTGGGAGTGTTTGATGGGGACAGTGTCGAGGGAGCTTTACTCTGTACCTATCCCCGTGCTGTACCTGTCCTGGGAGTGTTTGATGGGGACAGTGTCGAGGGAGCTTTACTCTGTATCTAACCCCGTGCTGTACCTGTCCTGGGAGTGTTTGATGGGGACAGTGTCGAGGGAGCTTTACTCTGTACCTATCCCCGTGCTTTACCTGTCCTGGGAGTGTTTGATGGGGACAGTGTCGAGGGAGCTTTACTCTGTACCTATCCCCGTACTGTACCTGTCCTGGGAGTGTTTGATGGGGACAGTATAGAGGGAGCTTTACTCTGTATCTAACCCCATGCTGTACCTGTCCAGGGAGTGTTTGATGGGGACAGTGTCGAGGGAGCTTTACTCTGTACCTATCCCCGTGCTGTACCTGCCCTGGGAGTGTTTGAAGGGGACAGTGTCGAGGGAGCTTTACTCTGTACCTATCCCCGTGCTGTACCTGTCCTGGGAGTGTTTGATGGGGACAGTGTCGAGGGAGCTTTACTCTGTACCTATCCCCGTGCTGTACCTGCCCTGGGAGTGTTTGATGGGGACAGTGTAGAGGGAGCTTTACTCTGTATCTAACACCGTGCTGTACCTGTCCTGTGAGTGTTTGATGGGGACAATGGAGAGGGAGCGTTACTCTGTGTCTAACCCCGTGCTGTACCTGTCCTGGGAGCGTTTGATGGGGACAGTGTAGAGGGAGCTTTACTCTGTATCTAACCCCGTGCTGTACCTGTTCTGGGAATGTTTGATGGGGACAGTGTAGAGGGAGCTTTACTCTGTATCTAACCCCGTGCTGTACCTGTCCTGGGAGTGTTTGATGGGGGCAGTGTAGAGGGAGCTTTACTCTGTATCTAACCCCGTGCTGTACCTGTCCTGGGAGTGTTTGATGGTGGCAGTGTAGAGGGAGTTTTACTCTGTATCTAACCCCGTGCTGTACCTGTCCTGGGAGTGTTTGATGGGGGCAGTGTAGAGGGAGCTTTACTCTGTATCTAACCCCGTGCTGTACCTGTCCTGGGAGTGTTTGATGGGGGCAGTGTAGAGGGAGCTTTACTCTGTATCTAACCCCGTGCTGTACCTGTCCTGGGAGTGTTTGATGGGGGCAGTGTAGAGGGAGCTTTACTCTGTATCTAACCCCGTGCTGTACCTGTCCTGGGAGTGTTTGATGGGGACAGTGTAGAGGGAGCTTTACTCTGTATCTAACCCCGTGCTGTACCTGTCCTGGGAGTGTTTGATGGGGACAGTGTAGAGGGAGCTTTACTCTGTATCTAACCCCGTGCTGTACCTGTCCTGGGAGTGTTTGATGGGGACAGTGTAGAGGGAGCTTTACTCTGTATCTAACACCGTGCTGTACCTGTCCTGGGAGTGTTTGATGGGGACAGTGTAAAGGGAGCTTTACTCAGTATCTAACACCGTGCTGTACCTGTCCTGGGAGTGTTTGATGGGGACAGTGTCGAGGGAGCTTTACTCTGTATCTAACCCCGTGCTGTACCTGCCCTGGGAGTGTTTGATGGGGACAGTGTAGAGGGAGCTTTACTCTGTATCTAACCCCATGCTGTACCTGTCCTGGGAGAGTTTGATGGGGACAGTGTAGAGGGAGCTTTACTCTGTATCTAACCCCGTGCTGTACCTGTCCTGGGAGTGTTTGATGGGGACGGTGTAGAGGGAGCTTTACTCTGTATCTAACCCCGAGCTGTACCTGACCTGAGTGTCCTTGTTGATGGTCCCGGCCCAAGCTTTTATTACCCTCATCTTGACCAGCTGGGGAAAGAGATCATACCAAAAGTACAAATTAGAAAAATGAAACATACTCTCCGTTTGACTGGGCTGAACTTGGGGCTTTTTAATTCGCCCTTTGCTGATCTCTGCCGTCAGCCGCTATTGTTTCTGGAAATAAGCTGTGTGGTCAAGAGCTCGAAATCTGTGCATTGCCGGTCACTCAGTAATTGTATTTTCAAAGAACAAAGAACAAAGAAATGTACTGCACAGGAACAGGCCCTTCGGCCCTCCAAGCCCGTGCCGACCATGCTGCCCGACTAAACTACAATCTTCTACACTTCCTGGGTCCGTATCCTTCTATTCCCATCCTATTCATGTATTTGTCAAGATGCCCCTTAAATGTCACTATCGTCCCTGCTTCCACCACCTCCTCCGGTAGCGAGTTCCAGGCACCCACTACCCTCTGCGTAAAAAACGTGCCTCGTACATCTACTCTAAACCTTGCCCCTCTCACCTTAAACCTATGCCCCCTAGTAATTGACCCCTCTACCCTGGGGTAAAGCCTCTGACTATCCACTCTGTCTATGCCCCTCATAATTTTGTAGACCTCTATCAGGTCGCCCCTCAACCTCCTTCGTTCCAGTGAGAACAAACCGAGTTTATTCAACCGCTCTTCATAGCTAATGCCCTCCATACCAGGCAACATTCTGGTAAATCTCTTCTGCCCCCTTTCTAAAGCCTCCACATCCTTCTGGTAGTGTGGCGACCAGAATTGAACATGTCTGTGTGTGTGTGTGATTGGGCGCAAGGAGAAGGGCCTTGTTTCGACTTGTTACCCATAGCCTGTGAGCTGAAGTGCCAGCGAGTCACTGAGTGAGTTTGAACTCGGTAGAAGCTGGTGATCGACAGAGCTGGGAATGAGCTGCTGAATCGTGACCCTGTGACGACTGAGTGTCCTGGAAACCTAGTGGTTCGCTCAGCTCCTTCAGGGAAGGGAGCAGTATCCCCCTGTGCCAAGTCCTGGTGTCTGTGTGACTCTAGTCCCACAGGTTATGATGCCATTTCTATGGGGCCCTGGAGGAACAGTAAAGGAGAAGGCAGGTCAAGATGTCCTGAGCAATGCCTGTCTGCCTCCAATCAGAGACAGAGATGGACCAGCCTCTGGGTTCAGTTAGGAGGGGTTATTGGGTTATGGGGAAGGATGGAGGTGAGGGCTTGAGCGGGTCGGTGCAGACTCGATGGGCTGAATGGCCTCCTTCTGCACTGTATGTTCTATGTTCCGTGGCAGTCCCCATGGATACGAACGATCATGGTCATCGAGTTTTACAGCGACAAAGGTCAGATGTGTCCTGCGCATGGGCTGGGAATGAGGAATGAGGTGGGAAGGGGCACCAGCTGTACCCCCCCCCCTCCCTCCATGCTCAGTGACCCCCCTCACAGCCTGTGCTAGTTCCCCAGTTGCCTCTTGCACGGTACCCAGGCTTGTTTCAATGGTGCCCCTGAGACCCCGTCTCTCAAACAGCATTTTCACCTCAGGCTGATTCTTGCTGGACACGTCACTTCCACTGTCCCAGCTGGAACAGGAAAAGCAACAGCAGGAATTCTGGCAGCAATCCCACCTAACGTTCATTAACATGAGAGAGGGGGTCGGTAAAGGACTGGGACCGGGAGCGGGTACATCCAACAATGTCACAGACACCAAACAGTGGGACAGAGAGCTCGGGGCACACTCTGCGCAAAGCCCCACAGACATTGAGACCGGTTACAGAATATGTACAGATCTAACTGCCAGATTCAAGAACTCACACATAACACTCAGCACAATCTTCTACACTGGGAACAGGAATATGCAAGGTGTACAGTGCAGGGATATTAATAAGAACAAAAAAACAATTCTTCAAATCAGCTGCGGAGCATTCTCACAACACATCAGCTTCTTAAATCGTCTGGATTGGCAAACTGGCTGGTGTCTCTCTCTCTCAGGGAGATATCTGTACACTGACTGGTGTCTCTCAGTCCCCTCTCTCTCAGGGAGATATCTGTACACTGACTGGTGTCTCTCAGTCCCTCTCTCTCTCAGGGAGATATCTGTACACTGACTGGTGTCTCTCAGTCCCCTCTCTCTCAGGGAGATATCTGTACACTGACTGGTGTCTCTCAGTCCCTCTCTCTCTCAGGGAGATATCTGTACACTGACTGGTGTCTCTCAGTCCCCTCTCTCTCAGGGAGATATCTGTACACTGACTGGTGTCTCTCAGTCCCCTCTCTCTCAGGGAGATATCTGTACACTGACTGGTGTCTCTCAGTCCCTCTCTCTCTCAGGGAGATATCTGTACACTGACTGGTGTCTCTCAGTCCCCTCTCTCTCTCAGGGAGATATCTGTACACTGACTGGTGTCTCTCAATCCCCCCTCTCTCTCAGGGAGATATCTGTACACTGACTGGTGTCTCTAAGTCCCCTCTCTCTCTCAGGGAGATATCTGTACACTGACTGGTGTCTCTCAGTCCCCTCTCTCTCTCAGGGAGATATCTGTACACTGACTGGTGTCTCTCAGTCCCCTCTCTCATTGAGATATCTGTACACTGACTGGTGTCTCTCAGTCCCCTCTCTCTCAGGGAGATATCTGTACACTGACTGGTGTCTCTCAGTCCCCTCTCTCTCTCAGGGAGATATCTGTACACTGACTGGTGTCTCTCAGTCCCCTCTCTCTCTCAGGGAGATATCTGTACACTGACTGGTGTCTCTCAGTCCCCTCTCTCTCTCAGGGAGATATCTGTACACTGACTGGTGTCTCTCAGTCCCCTCTCTCTCTCAGGGAGATATCTGTACACTGACTGGTGTCTCTCAGTCCCCTCTCTCTCAGGGAGATATCTGTACACTGACTGGTGTCTCTCAGTCCTCTCTCTCTCTCAGGGAGATATCTGTACACTGACTGGTGTCTCTCAGTCCCCCCCTCTCTCAGGGAGATAAGTGTACACTGACAGGTGTCTCTCAGTCCCCTCTCTCTCAGGGAGATATCTGTACACTGACTGGTGTCTCTCAGTCCCCTCTCTCTCTCAGGGAGATATCTGTACACTGACTGGTGTCTCTCAGTCCCCTCTCTCTCTCAGGGAGATATCTGTACACTGACTGGTGTCTCTCAGTCCCCTCTCTCTCTCAGGGAGATATCTGTACACTGACTGGTGTCTCTCAGTCCCCTCTCTCTCACGGGGAGATATCTGTACACTGACTGGTGTCTCTCAGTCCCTCTCTCTCTCTGAGGGAGATACCTGTACACTGACTGGTGTCTCTCAGTCCTCTCTCTCTCAGGGAGATATCTGTACACTGACTGGTGTCTCTCAGTCCCCTCTCTCTCAGGGAGATATCTGTACACTGACTGGTGTCTCTCAGTCCCCTCTCTCTCTCAGGGAGATATCTGTACACTGACTGGTGTCTCTCAGTCCCCTCTCTCTCTCAGGGAGATATCTGTACACTGACTGGTGTCTCTCAATCCCCCCTCTCTCTCAGGGAGATATCTGTACACTGACTGGTGTCTCTCAGTCCCCTCTCTCTCTCAGGGAGATATCTGTACACTGACTGGTGTCTCTCAGTCCCCTCTCTCTCTCAGGGAGATATCTGTACACTGACTGGTGTCTCTCAGTCCCCTCTCTCTCTCAGGGAGATATCTGTACACTGACTGGTGTCTCTCAGTCCCCTCTCTCTCTCAGGGAGATATCTGTACACTGACTGGTGTCTCTCAGTCCCCTCTCTCTCTCAGGGAGATATCTGTACACTGACTGGTGTCTCTCAGTCCCCTCTCTCTCTCAGGGAGATATCTGTACACTGACTGGTGTCTCTCAGTCCCCTCTCTCTCTCAGGGAGATATCTGTACACTGACTGGTGTCTCTCAGTCCCCTCTCTCTCACGGGGAGATATCTGTACACTGACTGGTGTCTCTCAATCCCCCCTCTCTCTCAGGGAGATATCTGTACACTGACTGGTGTCTCTCAGTCCCCTCTCTCTCTCAGGGAGATATCTGTACACTGACTGGTGTCTCTCAGTCCCCTCTCTCTCTCAGGGAGATATCTGTACACTGACTGGTGTCTCTCAGTCCCCTCTCTCTCAGGGAGATATCTGTACACTGACTGGTGTCTCTCAGTCCTCTCTCTCTCTCAGGGAGATATCTGTACACTGACTGGTGTCTCTCAGTCCCCCCCTCTCTCAGGGAGATAAGTGTACACTGACAGGTGTCTCTCAGTCCCCTCTCTCTCAGGGAGATATCTGTACACTGACTGGTGTCTCTCAGTCCCCTCTCTCTCTCAGGGAGATATCTGTACACTGACTGGTGTCTCTCAGTCCCCTCTCTCTCTCAGGGAGATATCTGTACACTGACTGGTGTCTCTCAGTCCCCTCTCTCTCTCAGGGAGATATCTGTACACTGACTGGTGTCTCTCAGTCCCCTCTCTCTCACGGGGAGATATCTGTACACTGACTGGTGTCTCTCAGTCCCTCTCTCTCTCAGGGAGATATCTGTACACTGACTGGTGTCTCTCAGTCCCCTCTCTCTCAGGGAGATATCTGTACACTGACTGGTGTCTCTCAGTCCCCTCTCTCTCTCAGGGAGATATCTGTACACTGACTGGTGTCTCTCAGTCCCCTCTCTCTCTCAGGGAGATATCTGTACACTGACTGGTGTCTCTCAGTCCCCCCTCTCTCTCAGGGAGATATCTGTACACTGACTGGTGTCTCTCAGTCCCCTCTCTCTCTCAGGGAGATATCTGTACACTGACTGGTGTCTCTCAGTCCCCTCTCTCTCTCAGGGAGATATCTGTACACTGACTGGTGTCTCTCAGTCCCCTCTCTCTCTCAGGGAGATATCTGTACACTGACTGGTGTCTCTCAATCCTCTCTCTCTCTCAGGGAGATATCTGTACACTGACTGGTGTCTCTCAGTCCTCTCTCTCTCTCAGGGAGATATCTGTACACTGACTGGTGTCTCTCAGTCCCCTCTCTCTCAGGGAGATATCTGTACACTGACTGGTGTCTCTCAGTCCCCTCTCTCTCAGGGAGATATCTGTACACTGACTGGTGTCTCTCAGTCCCCTCTCTCTCTCAGGGAGATATCTGTACACTGACTGGTGTCGCTCAGTCCCCTCTCTCTCAGGGAGATATCTGTACACTGACTGGTGTCTCTCAGTCCCCTCTCTCTCAGGGAGATATCTGTACACTGACTGGTGTCTCTCAGTCCCCTCTCTCTCTCAGGGAGATATCTGTACACTGACTGGTGTCTCTCAGTCCCCTCTCTCTCTCAGGGAGATATCTGTACACTGACTGGTGTCTCTCAATCCTCTCTCTCTCAGGGAGATATCTGTACACTGACTGGTGTCTCTCAGTCCCCTCTCTCTCTCAGGGAGATATCTGTACACTGACTGGTGTCTCTCAATCCTCTCTCTCTCTCAGGGAGATATCTGTACACTGACTGGTGTCTCTCAGTCCTCTCTCTCAGGGAGATATCTGTACACTGACTGGTGTCTCTCAGTCCCCCCTCTCTCTCAGGGAGATATCTGTACACTGACTGGTGTCTCTCAGTCCCCCCTCTCTCTCAGGGAGATATCTGTACACTGACTGGTGTCTCTCAATCCTCTCTCCCTCTCAGGGAGATATCTGTACACTGACTGGTGTCTCTCAATCCCCTCTCTCTCGGGGAGATATCTGTACACTGACTGGTGTCTCTCAGTCCCCTCTCTCTCTCAGGGAGATATCTGTACACTGACTGGTGTCTCTCAGTCCTCTCTCTCTCTCAGGGAGATATCTGCACACTGACTGGCGTCTCTCAGTCCCCTCTCTCTCTCAGAGAGATATCTGTACACTGACTGGTGTCTCTCAGTCTCCCTCTCTCTCTCAGGGAGATATCTGTACACTGACTGGTGTCACTCAGTCCCCTCTCTCTCTCAGGGAGATATCTGTACATTGACTGGTGTCTCTCAGTCCCCTCTCTCTCAGGGAGATATCTGTACACTGACTGGTGTCGCTCAGTCCCCTCTCTCTCAGGGAGATATCTGTACACTGACTGGTGTCTCTCAGTCCCTCTCTCTCAGGGAGATATCTGTACACTGACTGGTGTCTCTCAGTCCCCTCTCTCTCTCAGGGAGATATCTGTACACTGACTGGTGTCTCTCAGTCCCCTCTCTCTCAGGGAGATATCTGTACACTGACTGGTGTCTCTCAGTCCTCTCTCTCTCTCAGGGAGATATCTGTAGACTGACTCGTGTCTCTCAGTCCCCTCTCTCTCAGGGAGATATCTGTACACTGACTGGTGTCTCTCAGTCCCCTCTCTCTCAGGGGGATATCTGTACACTGACTGGTGTCTCTCAGTCCTCTCTCTCTCTCAGGGAGATATCTGTACACTGACTGGTGTCTCTCAGTCCCCTCTCTCTCTCGCGGAGATATCTGTACACTGACTGGTGTCTCTCAGTCCTCTCTCTCTCTCAGGGAGATATCTGTACACTGACTGGTGTCTCTCAGTCCCCTCTCTCTCTCGGAGATATCTGTCCACTGACTGGTGTCTCTCAGTCCTCTCTCTCTCTCAGGGAGATATCTGTCCACTGACTGGTGTCTCTCAGTCCTCTCTCTCTCTCAGGGAGATATCTGTACACTGACTGGTGTCTCTCAGTCCCCTCTCTCTCTCAGGGAGATATCTGTACACTGACTGGTGTCTCTCAGTCCTCTCTCTCTCTCAGGGAGATATCTGTACACTGACTGGTGTCTCTCAGTCCTCTCTCTCTCTCAGGGAGATATCTGTACACTGACTGGTGTCTCTCAGTCCCCTCTCTCTCAGGGAGATATCTATACACTGACTGGTGTCTCTCAGTCCCCTCTCTCTCAGGGAGATATCTGTACACTGACTGGTGTCTCTCAGTCCTCTCTCTCTCTCTCAGGGAGATATCTGTACACTGACTGGTGTCTCTCAGTCCCCTCTCTCTCAGGGAGATATCTGTACAGTGACTGGTGTCTCTCAGTCCCCTCTCTCTCAGGGAGATATCTGTACACTGACTGGTGTCTCTCAGTCCCTCTCTCTCAGGGAGATATCTGTACACTGACTGGTGTCTCTCAGTCCCCTCTCTCTCTCAGGGAGATATCTGTACACTGACTGGTGTCTCTCAGTCCCCTCTCTCTCAGGGAGATATCTGTACACTGACTGGTGTCTCTCAGTCCTCTCTCTCTCTCAGGGAGATATCTGTAGACTGACTCGTGTCTCTCAGTCCCCTCTCTCTCAGGGAGATATCTGTACACTGACTGGTGTCTCTCAGTCCCCTCTCTCTCTCAGGGAGATATCTGTACACTGACTGGTGTCTCTCAGTCCCCTCTCTCAGGGAGATATCTGTACACTGACTGGTGTCTCTCAATCCCCCCTCTCTCTCAGGGAGATATCTGTACACTGACTGGTGTCTCTCAGTCCCCTCTCTCTCTCAGGGAGATATCTGTACACTGACTGGTGTCTCTCAGTCCTCTCTCTCTCTCAGGGAGATATCTGTACACTGACTGGTGTCTCTCAGTCCCCCCTCTCTCAGGGAGATATCTGTACACTGACTGGTGTCTCTCTGTCCTCTCTCTCTCTCAGGGTGATATCTGTACACTGACTGGTGTCTCTCAGTCCCCCCTCTCTCAGGGAGATATCTGTACACTGACTGGTGTCTCTCAGTCCCCTCTCTCTCAGGGTGATATCTGTACACTGACTGGTGTCTCTCAGTCCCCTCTCTCTCAGGGTGATATCTGTACACTGACTGGTGTCTCTCAGTCCCCTCTCTCTCAGGGTGATATCTGTACACTGACTGGTGTCTCTCAGTCCCCTCTCTCTCTCAGGGAGATATCTGTACACTGACTGGTGTCTCTCAGTCCCCTCCCTCTCTCAGGGAGATATCGGTACACTGACTGGTGTCTCTCAGTCCCCTCTCTCTCAGGGTGATATCTGTACACTGACTGGTGTCTCTCAGTCCCCTCTCTCTCAGGGAGATATCTGTACACTGACTGGTGTCTCTCAGTCCCCTCCCTCTCTCAGGGAGATATCGGTACACTGACTGGTGTCTCTCAGTCCTCTCTCTCTCTCTCAGGGAGATATCTGTCCACTGACTGGTGTCTCTCAGTCCCCTCCCTCTCTCAGGGAGATATCGGTACACTGACTCGTGTCTCTCAGTCCCCCCCTCTCTCTCAGGGAGATATCTGTACACTGACTGGTGTCTCTCAGTCCCCTCTCTCTCTCGGGGAGATATCTGTACACTGACTGGTGTCTCTCTGTCCCCTCTCTCAGGGAGATATCTGTACACTGACTGGTGTCTCTCAGTCCCCTCCCTCTCTCAGGGAGATATCGGTACACTGACTCGTGTCTCTCAGTCCCCTCTCTCTCAGGGAGATATCTGTACACTGACTGGTGTCTCTCAGTCCCCCCCCTCTCTCAGGGAGATATCGGTACACTGACTCGTGTCTCTCAGTCCCCTCTCTCTCAGGGAGATATCTGTACACTGACTGGTGTCTCTCAGTCCCCCCCTCTCTCGCGGAGATATCTGTACACTGACTGGTGTCTCTCAGTCCTCTCTCTCTCTCAGGGAGATATCTGTACACTGACTGGTGTCTCTCAGTCCTCTCTCTCTCAGGGAGATATCTGTACACTGACTCGTGTCTCTCAGTCCCCTCCCTCTCTCAGGGAGATATCTGTACACTGACTGGTGTCTCTCAGTCCCCTCTCTCTCTCGGGGAGATATCTGTACACTGACTGGTGTCTCTCAGTCCCCCCCTCTCTCTCTCGCGGAGATATCTGTACACTGACTGGTGTCTCTCAGTCCCCTCTCTCTCAGGGAGATATCTGTACACTGACTGGTGTCTCTCAGTCCCCTCTCTCTCTCGCGGAGATATCTGTACACTGACTGGTGTCTCTCAGTCCCCTCTCTCTCAGGGAGATATCTGTACACTGACTGGTGTCTCTCAGTCCCCTCTCTCTCTCGCGGAGATATCTGTACACTGACTGGTGTCTCTCAGTCCCCTCTCTCTCAGGGAGATATCTGTACACTGACTGGTGTCTCTCAGTCCCCTCTCTCTCTCAGGGAGATATCTGTACACTGACTGGTGTCTCTCAGTCCCCTCTCTCTCAGGGAGATATCTGTACACTGACTGGTGTCTCTCAGTCCCCTCTCTCTCAGGGAGATATCTGTACACTGACTGGTGTCTCTCAGTCCCCTCTCTCTCAGGGAGATATCGGTACACTGACTGGTGTCTCTCAGTCCCCTCCCTCTCTCAGGGAGATATCGGTACACTGACTCGTGTCTCTCAGTCCCCTCTCTCCTGCAATCTCTCCGACAGGCCCTAATCCCTCACTGTTCTCAGGTAGCAATAGCTGTGACAGTCTGGGTTGGAATCGGCCACAGCGGACACGGTTACATGACGATGCGATGATGTTACTCACAATCCGAATCTTCGTGATCTTCCTGGTCCTCGTGCGCTATCAACTGCCGCGCCCGTTGAATATTTCTTGCCTCATCGTAAATCTGCTTTCGTCTCATTTCAAACTGACGTTTCTTTTCTTTGAAGTGAGGAAAAATGGGACATAAATTCCCGAGGGAGTAAAACAGAGCAAAGAAGCAACTCAAATGTGTGGGACACTGAAACATTCAGACCTCCTTTCAATATATTACCATTTTTATACTGTCCAGGAAGAGCAAACTCTCAGTGTCCCCATCAAACACTCCCAGGACAGGTACAGCACGGGGTGAGATACAGAGTAAAGCTCCCTCTACACTGTCCCCATCAAACACTCCCAGGACAGGTACAGCACGGGGTTAGATACAGAGGAAAGCTCCCTCTACACTGTCCCCATCAAACACTCCCAGGACAGGTACAGCACGGGGTTAGATACAGAGGAAAGCTTCCTCTACACTGTCCCCATCAAACACTCCCAGGACAGGTACAGCACGGGGTTTGATACAGAGTAAAGCTCCCTCTACCCTGTCCCCATCAAACACTCCCAGGACAGGTACAGCATGGGGTTAGATACAGACTAAAGCTCCCTCTACCCTGTCCACATCAAACACTCCCAGGACAGGTACAGCATGGGGTTAGATACAGAGTAAAGCTCCCTCTACACTGTCCCCATCAAACACTCCCAGGACAGGTACAGCACGGGGTTAGATACAGAGTAAAGCTCCCTCTACACTGTCCCCATCAAACACTCCCAGGACAGGTACAGCACGGGGTTAGATACAGAGTAAAGCTCCCTCTACACTGTCCCCATCAAACACCCCCAGGACAGGTACAGCACGGGGTTAGATACAGAGTAAATCTCCCTCTACACTGACCCCATCAAACACTCCCAGGACAGGTACAGCACAGGGTTAGATACAGAGTAAAGCTCCCTCTACACTGTCCCCATCAAACACTCCCAGGACAGGTACAGCACGGGGTTAGATATTTGGTGTTGTTTGTGTTGCTAAATTCAGGATGGTTGCTGTCGTGTTTACAAAGACCCGAAAATAGCTTTAACTTGAACAAAGCTATAAATTTATTGACACTACTAATTTGAATTTGACACATACTCCTAAATATAAGTTGATGATTAACATATAATCTACATTCACCTACAATTGATCTCGACACTATTAAAAACTAGGATCTGCTCTGACTATCTCTCCTTCAGTCTGACTCTAGCTGACTCCTTCTCTTCTCTCCTCCTCAAGGCTTAGCATCAATGTCTTGTATACTAGTAACTCTAGCCTCCTGGAGTGGCTGACCTGGACATTTCATTAACCCTTGCAGTTCTTACATTTATGATAATCCCACATCCCCTTTCTTTGGAAAAGAAAAACTATTGGAAACTTTGTGATATTTTTCTCTGAGCATTACATGAGCTGGTATTAATCGTAGACTTGTTATCACTTTTTTACATTCAGTTGCAAATAACTGTGACATCACTTTGTTGATGATAAATGAATAATTATTACAGCCATACAAATGTAATCTGTCTGGTGGTCTCCTTGTCCTTGTTGATCTTCTCAGTGACTTCAAAGTATGCAATTGTTCTTCCATATTTTCTTGCTGCATTGGTGTCAAGTAAGGATTGGGAAATTCAATGTCCTTGGATAACATTCTGAGGTTGAGACTTAACATGATACTTGATGCGCAATAGTGCTCTTCTGTTTCATAGCATTTACAGTGCAGAAGGAGGCCATTCAGCCCATCGAGTCTTACAAGGAGCACCCTACTCACGCCCACTTCTCTACCCTATCCCCGTAACCCAGTAACCCCACTGAACTGTTTTGGACACTAAGGGCAATTTAGCATGGCCAATCCACCTAACCCGCACATCTTTGGACTGTGGGAGGAAACCGGAGCACCCGGAGGAAACCCACTCACACACGGGGAGGACGTGCAGACTCCGCACAGACAGTGTCCCAAGCTGGGAATCGAACCCGGGACCCTGGAGCTGTGAAGCAACTGTGCTAACCACTGTGCTACCCTGCTACCGCTTCGTCTGAACCTAGAACCTTGTTCTGTCTGATCCAAGTACGATCTGGGTGTCACTTGGAACTTTAGCTACGTGTTGCCATCCTCCATCAGGATTCTGAATCCCTTCTTTCAATTCAGGTAGATGTTTTGTTTGTCATCGTCCTCCTTTTGCTTCTGTTTTTTGGATCTAATACGGTTGCGTATCATCTCTGGAATATTTACAGCAGGTAATGTGGTGCGAATTCTTCTACCTATCAGCACCTGAGCAGGTGATATTCCAGGTGACAGTGGTACGTCAACAGTGACAAAGGTGGATCTTTATTTTCATCGATCACTTTTATGGAACACTTTCTTGATTATTCCTCCTCCTTTCTCTGCTCTGCCATTTCTCTGCTCTGCCATTTGACTGAGCATAACATGGGCTTGATGTGGTGTGATTGAAGTTGTATTTCTCTGCAAACTGTGTCTACTCCCAGCTTCAGAAACAAGGACCACTGCCAGAAACATTGTGTAAAGGTATTCCATGGCGTGTAAAAATGGATTTTGTTGCCCTTATGACAGGTCTTGCTGTCGAATCATTCAACGCCATCTCCTCCGGATAGTTCGAATAATAGTCGATGATGATGAGGTAGTCACGACCTTTAAAGTAGAACAAATCCATATGAACGGATTGGTCATGAGTTCAGTTTCTTCCATACTTTCTTAGCACTGCACAGGATGATGTATTGGGCAGATTGTACATGCCCGGACATGATTGATCAACATCCCTACTGATTCCAGGCCAATAGGGGCCGCACGGTAGCACAGCGGTTAGCACTGTTGCTTCACAGCTCCAGGGTCCCAGGTTCGATTCCTGGCTTGGGTCACTGTCTGTGCGGAGTCTGCACATCCTCCCCGTGTCTGCGTGGGTTTCCTCCGGGTGCTCCGGTTTCCTCCCACAGTCCAAAGATGTGCAGGTTAGAGTCGATTGGCCATGCTAAATTGCCCTCAGTGTCCAAAAAGGTTAGGTGGGGTTACGGGGATAGGGTGGAGGTGTGGGCTTAACTGGGGTGCTCTTTCCAAGGGCCGGTGCAGACCCAATGGGCCGAATAGCCTCCTTCTGTAAATTCTACGATACCGACTATCTTGCCCGTCTACGACACTGTTCTATACCCCGATGACCATCGTGAATCTGTTGCAGAATTCCTTGTCAGAGTCTGGCAGGAATCACAATCCTATTTCCTTTGAGAAGGAAACCATGATAAACTGTGAGGTCATCTCTGATACTTCGAAAGGCAGAGCAACGTGCATTGGGCCGTCCTGCTTTGAGGAACATGCATTGGGCCGTCCTGCTTTGAGGAATTTGATGGCCCTCTGGAGCGTCAAATCCTTTTCTGTTTGTTCTTTGATGATTCATAGTTTTTGGCCAGATACTGGCAGCATGTCAGCAATAAATGGTGCTTGAGCCTCCAGTATGTGTACTGTATCTGTATCTGATGTGTCAGTATCAGTGTCGCTCTGGGTAGGGTCTCCACAATGACTAAGTCTTTTCCTGGTGTAGAGACCAGTGCGACTTCATAGCACCTTAGGTTCACCATCACCCACTGTGAACGCGGAGACATCACATTGATGATATTTACTCATTAATAATAATCTTTGTTGTCACAAGCAGCCTTACAGTAACACTGCGATGAAGTTACTGTGAAAATCCCCTAGTCGCCACACTCCTGCGCCTGTTCAGGTACACAGAGGGAGAATTCAGAATGTCCAATTCACCTAACAAGCACGTCTTTCGGGACTTGTGGGAGGAAACCGGAGCCCCCGGAGGAAACCCACGCAGACACTGGGAGAACGTGTAGACTCCGCACAGATAGTGACCCAAGCCGGGAATCGAACCCGGGCCCCTGGCGCTGTGAAGCAACAGTGCTAACCACTGTGCTCCCGTGCAGCGCCCACTAACGGTCTGTGATCAGTTTCGACGATGAAATGCGGCAACCCCCTGCACATAGTTGTGAAATTTTGCGATGCCTATTACGAGGCCAAGGCACACTTTCTCAATCTCCGCGTGTCTCTGCTCCGTCGGGGTCATCGATCGCGACGCACACGCAATAGGTTTCCACATATCCTGACCATCCTTCTGGAGGAGGACTGCGCCAATGCCCCATTGGCTGGCGTCAATGGGTTTGGATTAAAGCGGAACAAAGAGAAATGACAATTTGGCATCCCGAATTTCTTGGAGCGGTCACATCAAAGGCAGGGGCAGAACCGTCACGCCACGATTCGAGCCATTGGTCAGAAGCCAATACCAAAGGATGAGAAATGGTGTTAACTTCCTGGGTAAATTTATTCCCAATCTTCCGCAAGGACAACTGCTTTGCGAAATCTGATAGAAAAAGGAGGTCGAATTTCTGTGAACACCTCAGCATCTATGGATGCTGACAGTTGCATATGCATCTCGCTCTATGACTCCGACAAAGCAGAGATTTGCACAGATTGAGGAAGATTGCTTTGGGCTGCTGACAGGCATGAGCAAAGTTTCATTACTATGTGTAGGGCCTGGCGCACCTCACTGCATAAACAGATCATCGTCCGCTGGTCAACATCATCAAGACCGATCTCAACGACATGTCGCCAAGATTTCAGCGTATGATGATCAAACTGCGTAGATACGACTTTGAATTAGTCTATACACCGGGCAAAGAACTAGTTGTAGTTGATCCAAAACCTGAGGGAAGTATGGTCTCATGGCAGTTGTAACAATTGTCGTAGTGCCAAGGATGACCCCGACTGTCATAAACGGATCCCTGTTGAAAAGGGACAGAATTGGTATAGCGTACCGCTTACGAAGAAGTATTCTGGAGCAGATACAGGAAGGACATCAGGGGATTGAGAAGTGTTGAAGAAGGGCCAGGCGGTCTGTATACTGGCCGGGCATTAACAAAGACAACCATATGCAAGAGTGTAGTGTTGGTCGGAGCAGCGTGGTGGCGCAGTGGTTAGCACTGCTGCCTCACGGCGCCGACGTCCCAGGTTCAATCCCGGTTCTGGGTCACTGTCCATGTGGAGTTTGCACATTCTCCCCGTGTCTGCGTGGGTCTCACCCCCACAACCCAAAGATTTATAATCATCTAGATAGGAATAATATGATCAGGGATAGTCAGCATGGCTTTGTGAAGGGTAGGTCATGCCTCACAAACCTTATTGAGTTCTTTGAGAAGGTGACTGAACAGGTAGACGAGGGTAGAGCAGTTGATGTGGTGTATATGGATTTCAGCAAAGCGTTTGATAAGGTTCCCCACGGTAGGCTATTGCAGAAAATACGGAGGCTGGGGATTGAGGGTGATTTAGAGATGTGGATCAGAAATTGGCTAGCTGAAAGAAGACAGGTGGTTGATGGGAAATGTTCAGAATGGAGTTCAGTCACAAGTGGAGTACCACAAGGATCTGTTCTGGGGCCGTTGCTGTTTGTCATTTTTATCAATGACCTAGAGGAAGGCGCAGAAGGGTGGGTGAGTAAATTTGCAGACTATACTAAAGTCGGTGGTGTTGTCGATAGTGTGGAAGGATGTAGCAGGTTACAGAGGGATATAGATAAGCTGCAGTGCTGGGCTGAGAGGTGGCAAATGGAGTTTAATGTAGAGAAGTGTGAGGTGATTCACTTTGGAAGGAATATGGAATATTTGGCTAATGGAAAAGTTCTTGAAAGTGTGGATGAGCAGAGGGATCTAGGTGTCCATGTACATAGATCCCTGAAAGTTGCCACCCAGGTTGATAGGGTGGTGAAGAAGGCCTATGGAGTGTTGGCCTTTATTGGTAGAGGGATTGAGTTCCGGAGTCAGGAGGTCATGTTGCAGCTGTACAGAACTCTGGTACGGCCGCATTTGGAGTATTGCGTACAGTTCTGGTCACCGCATTATAGGAAGGACGTGGAGGCTTTGGAACGGGTGCAGAGGAGATTTACCAGGATGTTGCCGGGTATGGAGGGAAAATCTTATGAGGAAAGGCTGATGGACTTGAGGTTGTTTTCGTTGGAGAGAAGAAGGTTAAGAGGAGACTTAATAGAGGCATACAAAATGATCAGAGGGTTAGATAGGGTGGGCAGTGAGAGCCTTCTCCCGCGGATGGAAATGGCTAGCACGAGGGGACATAGCCTTAAACTGAGGGGTAATAGATATAGGACAGAGGTCAGAGGTAGGTTCTTTACGCAGAGAGTAGTGAGGCCGTGGAATGCCCTACCTGCTACAGTAGTGAACTCGCCAACATTGAGGGCATTTAAAAGTTTATTGGATAAACATATGGATGATAATGGCTTTTGTTTCGGTGAAGGAAGACACTGTAGCCACCTGAGTTGGCCAAGTCCCGATTTAAAATGGCGAACGGCAAAGGCTGAAGGGAAATTCAGCCAACACAGGCAGAAACCAGCAGGTGCAGGTTTACTGTGTATTTAACTCTGCAAAAGCCCAGACAGCATCGATACCAGCGACCATCAGCATAATAATGTAGCAACCATCTACATACTGATGAGCAATCCCCGGGAACAATAGCAACATTTGGGATAAACAAAACTAAGCCAGACTCCTCGGCGCCAGCAGGAGCCAACACAAAAGAGGTTAACGAGCACCTCAAGACCGCCCATCGATCAGGGAACCGCTCCAGTATTGGAGAAAATCGAACCAAGCGATTGGGACAAAGTCCAATCACTTGGGACCAGGTACAGGGTCTGCCCCGAAAGGCGGGAAGCCCCTGGGGACTATAAGAATTGAGCCCCAAGTTCAAATCGCTCTTCTTGACCGGGTCACCCAGCAACGCGAACCAACATTGACCGTGACCGGTCCAACGGCCACCGAGAGATCGTAAGTCTTAAGTCAACGCTCGCTACGAGATAGGCGCTCCTAGCTATCAATCCGTACCAACTTCGAATCCCGCAGACTCAGAACCCGAATGAAAGGCCATTTGTTCCCCTGACCTGGTGGGGCCAGTCCGAAGTTAAGTATTGGCCTGTTAGTTGTAGAAGTAGCTTAGACGTAGAATTTGTGCATGAGTAGCGATTACCGTGTATAATAAATGTACTTCGATTTAAATCTTACTAATCGGTGTATTGAGTTATTGATCATTACTCGAACTTGAACCTCGTGGCGGTATCAGAAAGATACCTGGCGACTCGAGAGCAAAGGTAATAAAACAGAGCCAAGTGAACCAACCAAAAGTTAGCAACATATTACTGGCGACATTCTGACGGGACCCGATCTAGAAGTGGCTTCACCACTCCGGGAGAACCCAAAAATTTGATTTAGAAATCCAATTGGGAACAGAAAACCACAAGTGTTCAAGCAGTACTGATCAATCCTTATAATTCGGAAGTGTGTTAAATGCATGCGTAACTAACAGGGCTACAAGGTATTTTTTGTTGCGACAAAACTGTCGGGAGTTTGTATTTTGGCAATTAGTGAAAGCCGTACCCGTATTTACAGCACCGCCTTAATACCCCGTCCCAAATTTAAAAGAAGCATTCGGATAAGAAAGATGGCAATGCAACGCCTCATGAACCCAGAGGAATTTGTGGTCGCAGCGACCAGCAGCAGTAGAGTGGGACAATGTCCCGTATGGGAAGAGGAAATCAGGAAGTACCTCAAAGGGAAAGGATGGCCCCTTTGGAGCGAATTCTGTAACAACGAGGAAACATGTCCCGGGAGTATAGGACATACTTGGTGGGAGAACCTGAGCGAGATCCACAAGAAGAGCTTAGGGAAGGCTCGCAAGCCGATGACAATCGTGTCCTGCTTGGCACAGTTGCGAGGCACAGAGGAGGTCGTTAGGACGCTCCGGAAAGAGGTAGAAGACATACATCGAATGAGTAAGGTCGATGTAAGTGAGGTAGAAAGAGAGAACTTAGAGTTGAGGAGGAAGTTGGCAGCAAAAGACGGAGAGGTGGATGATGCCAAGAGGGCACACCAGTCTTGTCTGGCACACTTAAGCAGCTTCCAGTCCCAGCATGAAAAGGCCTATCAGGACACGCAACGTGCAGTCCTGGTACGAGAGGAAACCGAAAAGCATTGCAGAGTCGGTGTAGTGACCTGAAGGCAGCGTTAAGAGCACTCCATGCTGCCACCACGGAGCAAAGACAAAGCTTGTTAGACCACCCCCTTAACAGTGACCCAATTACGGGACGCGTGCGATAAAATCAAACCGTTCCTCCCCACCTCAGACCCCCACCATTTTTTTGCCAGAGTGAAGCAGCAGGCGACCATGTACGGCCTGGATGAGCGAGAGCATGTAAAGCTCACAGTTTTGAGTCTAGACCCTTCGGTCGTAGCAGCCCTTCCCGACCCACAGAATGTAGGAGGAGGCACCCTTGCAGAAATGCATACCGCGATCCTGGATGTGATCGGGTATAACCGGGGTGACCCCGTAGATGGCCTAAATAAATGTAGGCAAAAGAAAACCGAGCACCCCACAGCGTTTGCTGGACGCCTGTGGATCCACTTTGCAGCAGTTTTTGGAGACTTAGACCGCACCCATTTGTCCCCAGACAACATGGCCAAATGGACCCGCACCCTTATCTCCCATGTCACAGAAACAGGACAGAAAGCTTGTGCCAATTATGATCCCTCAGAGGAGGCTCATAATGAGAAATGGGTCGTAAAAAAATTGTCCCGCGCCTGGGAGCAGTCTGTTCAAAACAAACCCGCAGTTAAAAATCCCGAAGAAAAGCAGGCCGACGCAGAAATACAAGCCGTTAAAACACACCAGAACCCCGCATGGGTAAATGAAAACAAGAACAGCCCCCCACAAAAGTCACAGGAGTGTTACAACTGTGGACAATTGGGACACTTTGCAAGGGAATGAAATGCCCCACGAAAGCCACAGAGGGCCCAGCGGACGGGCACTCTAAGTAGGAATAAGACAGAGCCCATACATAGCGTTAGCGCCCGTTCGGATCAGACGGACCTGACCGGAACGGACTGACGGTGTTCGGGCTCCCCCAGTTGGGTCTGTAACACCCTTTGGGATAGGTCCGGACGACCGGTCGTTGCAGCAAAAATTCGGGGACAGCCCATCGAGTTTCTCTGGGACACAGGAGGATCCCGCACCACAATAAATTCCTCCACCATGTTCCAAAAGGACACGTGGCCCACCACAGCCACTATCACCCTCAGCGGCTTCACAGGCCACTCACAGCAGGGACACATCACAGCCCCTGTACCCATTCAAATCGGCAACATCACCACCAGGCACCCCGTGGTTTTAGTCGACCTGCCCCACACAGCAGAACACATTCTGGGAATAGACTTCATGAATTCCCACAATCTTTCATTTGATCCAGTCAACCAATGTGTCTGGAGAATGGTGAAATCTGCAAGAGCCCCCACAACGCTCACAATAGGTGAATACGCGAACAAAATTAGCGCAGTCGGCGAATTTTGGTTCAACCCGACCACGATTAGCACGGATAAGCAGGTTAGGGCAGTTTTACAGAAAAACCGGACAGCATTCGCGAGCCACAAACACGACTGTGGCCGGATGACTGGTTCCGTACAAATCACAGGACCTGACCCTAGACCCCCAAAACAGTATGGATTTCCCCAAGACGCAGAGGGAGAAATCGCAAAAGTTATCGACAGCTTATTAGAGCAGGGTGTACTTAGATCAGTAGCCTCCACTAATAATGCCTCGATTTGGCCAGTGAGAAAGCCCGATGGATCATGGCGACTGACCATCGATTATCGGGAGCTCAACAAAGTCACCCCCGCAGCAGCCCCCACAGTAGCAATAAGTCCCGAGACCATGCTCAAACAGGGACTCAATTCCCGCTTCTTTACGGTTTTGGACGTCAGTAACGGATTCTGGTCCATTCCATTGACAAAGGCGTGCCAGTATAAATGTCCCTTCACTTTCCGAGCGCAGCAGTACACGTGGACATGCCTGCCACAAGGCTTCCACAACTCCCCCTCCATTTTCCACCGACAGCTGGCAAATGGTTTAGCCAAATTCTCTCACCCCGAATGTCTGGTACAGTACGTAGACGACCTACTACTGCAGACAGACACCAAGGAAGAGCACATTGAGCTTCTGTCCAAACTCCTGGAACTCTTACACACAATCGGTTGTAAAGTTAACCCCAAAAAGGCCCAGATTTTGGATATATTTGGGTACAATTATCATGCACGGTAAACGCGAGATAGAGCATAAAAGGATTGACTCGATCGCTAAATTGCCCCTTCCCCAGAACGTTTCAGCCCTCCAGTCATTTTTAGGACTGGTTGGCTACTGCCGAAACCATATTGACGGTTTCGCCAGCAAGGCAGCGCCCCTCTCAGACCCCCTAAAGAAAGGAGCCCCCGGGGAATGGCTTCCGCAGCATACGGATGCTGTGGACTCTTTAAAACAGGCGCTCATAGCAGCCCTCGCACTACAAGTTCCAGACCCGCTTTCCCCTTGCGCCATAGAGGTAGCGACCACAGACCGCACCCTCTCAGCCGCGCTCCTGCAGGAACGGCACGACCAGCTAAGACCCGTGGCTTACGCCTCCAGAGTTTTAGATGCTGTGGAGCAGGGATTTTCAGCCTGTGAGAGGCACCTGCTCGCAGTATTCTGGGCAGTCCAGTACTTTTCATACATTACCGGACTGAACCCCATCACAATTCTCACCGAACACACCCCCACCCAACTTTTACTGGACGGACTCGAGGATGGTACAGTTAGTCAGAGGAGAGCAGCCAAAGGAACCCTTCTCTTGCAGGGACGGGACATCACTGTTAAACGGACAAAGACGCACACTTTTTTAGCCGATAACCAACAGTACCCCGGAACCCCCCATGAATGTGAAATCATCACTCCACACCACAACACAGGCCCCTTTATTGCTAAAACACCCCCCAGAAAGATAGGCAGTTCACCCCAGAGCCCCCAGCACACAGACACGTGCGAACCCATAAAGATATATGAAATGAAATGAAAATCGCTTATTGTCACAAGTAGGCTTTAAATGAAGTTATGTGAAAAGCCCCTAGTCGCCACATTCCGGCGCCTGTTCGGGGAGGCTGGTACATATATGTGGTTGGATCTTCCACAGTATTGGATGGGAAGCGCATAACAGGATGCGGTATCTATGTCGAGGATGCGCCCTAGAAGAAATAGCAATAAAATTGCCAGGCCACCTGGCGCGCAGGCAGCAGAGCTCGCGGCCATCGCATATATAGTGGAACACCCAGATTCCTTCTCCAGCCCAGCAGACATATACTCGGACAGCCTCTATGTTTGCAACCGCCTTACGGAATTCCTGCCCCTGTGGAAAGCAAGAGGATTTGTTTCCGCAGACGGAAAACCCCTCCCCTCAGCTCCATTGCTCCATCACATCTTAGAGAGAGCACAGAACAGGACTTTGGGATAGTCAAAGTTCGAAGTCACCATCGTTCCTCCCCCCCCCTGGAAATGTAAAGGCCGACGCATTGGCTAAAGCAGGTTCCAGGCGCGGATATCTTTGGACATCCTCCGAAAGCGCCCCAGTGAGTGCAGTTCAGGTCTCGCAGACAAAGATCGAGGATCTAGTGGAGGCCCAGAAGCAGGACAGCAATCTCAGGGAGATTTTAAAAGGAAACTATCCAGCTCCCTACGAGAGGTTTAGAAATGTACTGACCACACATGACGGTGTGGTGTTAAAAGACACCCTTTATGTGGTTCCTGAACAGGACAGGAATCAACTGATTTGTTTATTCCATGACAGTCATGGACATCAGGGAATCGATCCCACTACAGCCCACCTCAGGCAGCTCTGCTGGTGGCTGAGTTTAAAAGACAATGTAAATCACTACATTGAGAATTGTCTGATCTGTGCCCAGAATAATCCGGACAGATATACCAAAAAGGCCCAACTCAGCCACACCCGACCCGTTAATGGCCCCTGGACTAACCGCCAGATCGATTTTATAGGACCAATGCCCCCTTGTAGGAATGGCTATAAATATGTACTCGTGGTGATAGACACGTTTACGAAATGGGTGGAAGCATTCCCAGCCCGCACAAACACGGCAAAAACCACAGCCAAGATCCTAACCCACCACATCTTTACGAGATGGGGACTCCCCTGCATCATTGAATCAGACCAAGGTTCCCATTTTATGGGACATGTCATGAAGAACGTCCTCACGATATTTGGCATTACCCAAAAATTCCACATAGCATACCACCCACAGTCGAGTGGTATAGTGGGGCGCATGAATCGGACCCTAAAATCCACCCTCAGAAAAATGGTCCAGCAGAACAACACCACTTGGGGCTCAGTCCTCCCTTTTGCGCTGATGTTTATACGTAACACAATTTCGACTTCCACAGGTTACACCCCACACACCCTCATGACCGGACGCCCATGAAAGGCACAGAATTTTTATTAGGTTTGGACTTGACCAGCCCCGAAGTGACGGCCCTCACACACGAGAAAGCAGTAGCACAATTAGTGGAAAATGTTAAAACGGCTCAGCTAGCAGCCGCAGTGAAATTGGGCACCAGAAAGAAACCGAGCAAGGCCTGTTTCGATAAGACAGTGCATGCGACTGAGTACAGTATCGGACAGCAAGTGATGCTCTCTGTATATAACCCCAGCACATTCCTGTCACCAAAGTACTCGGGTCCGTATTCCATTGCGGACAAAGTAAGCCCTTCCGTATACAAGATAAAGTACCCCAATGGAAAGACTGCGTGGTTCCACATAAACCAGCTGAAGGCATATGGAACACAGTCGAACCACGCACACCACGTCATGCTCGACGCAGCACACCACACCCCCAGCCAATGTAACCCTACCCTCCCCCAACACGTCCAGCCCAGCCACGGACTCGACCTCGACTCCACCCCCGAAATCTACACTCCGCCCCGGGACGCCCACAGACTGCAGCAGCAGCGACAGCGACTGTGACTCGGACGATAGCCACAGCACGCCTCCCTACTATCCCCATGCAACAGGACCCACACCCAGCGATTCCGACTACGATCCAAGTGATCCCTTCCTGATCACTTTCCTAAACAAACCCCACCACCGACCTACACTGACGACCCCGATCCTGTCCCCACAGAACTAGACACCACCTATTGGCACAGAGATAATTCGTACAGACTCGTCCGGAACAACGAGAGCGATCCCAGATCACACCACGCAGCCCTATCAGCCCTGATACACTCGAGAGTTTGGCATCCGGGAGAAGATGACGACTTTGAGTCTGACTCCCAAACCGAGAACCCCTTTGCGACCCTGTTCGCAACCGATAACGGGAGCCGTTCGGAGGAGGAGGAGCAGTCTCTGTCAGGGAGAGAACCTGAGAACATCTCAGACACTCAGAAGGTAAGTAAGTGATTTTTACTCATTTTTACTTTTATACCTTTTTCAAATTGTGTGTGTCAGGGGAAACTGAAGTGACATCACAGAAAAGCTGTGACCTGAGTGGCTGGTTGGGAATCTACACTAAATTTAAAAAATTAAGCATTGGTAACTAATTAAACATAATTACTTAATTATAATTCAGAGGGGTATCTAAGCCAGAGATCGGAGAGTACTATATTTAGCTTTCGCATTTCTATTAGAAATCTAGTGCTAGGAAACAGATAGTTAACAGTAACTTAAAAAAAAAAAATTAAAATATTTTTTAAAATTTTAAACTTTTAATTTTAATTAATTGACGTAATGTCAGTTAGAGGGGTGCAGTGCTCTGACTGTGAGATGTGGCAGGTCCGGGAGGCTTCCAGCGTCCCAGATGGCTTCATCTGCAGAAAGTGCACCCAACTGGAGCTCCTCACAGACCGCATTGTTCGGTTGGAGCAGCAATTGGATGCACTTAGGAGCATGCAGGTGGCGGAAAGCGTCATAGATCGCAGTTACATAAATGTGGTCACACCCAAGGTGCAGGCAGAGAAATGGGTGACCACCAGAAAGGGCAGACAGTCAGTGCAGGAATCCCCTGTGGTTGTCCCCCTCTCGAACAGGTATACCCCTTTGGATACTGTCGGGGGGGATAGCCTATCAGGGGAAAACAGCAGCAGCCAGAGCAGTGGCACCACGGCTGGCTCTGATGTTCAGAAGGGAGGGTCAAAGCACAGAAGAGTAATAGTAATAGGGGACTCTAGAGTCAGGGGCACAGATAGACGCTTCTGTGGACGTGAAAGAGACTCCAGGATGGTATGTTGCCTCCCTGGTGCCAGGGTCCAGGATGTCTCCGAATGGGTAGAGGGCATCCTGAAGGGGGAGGGCAAACAGGCAGAGGTCGTTGTACATATTGGTACTAATGACATAGGCAGGAAGGGGCATGAGGTCCTGCAGCAGGAGTTCAGGGAGCTAGGCAGAAAGTTAAAAGACAGGACCTCGAGGGTTGTAATCTCGGGATTACTCCCTGTGCCACGTGCCAGTGAGGCTAGAAATAGGAAGATAGAGCAGCTAAACACGTGGCTAAACAGCTGGTGTAGGAGGGAGGGTTTCCATTATCTGTACCACTGGGAGCTCTTCCGGGGCAGGTGTGATCTATATAAGGACGGGTTGCATCTAAACTGGAGAGGCATAAATATCCTGGCCGCGAGCTTTGCTAGTGTCACACGGGAGGGTTTAAACTAGTATGGCAGGGGGGTGGGCACGGGAGCAATAGGTCAGAAGGTGAGAGCATTGAGGGAGAACTAGGGAATAGGGAGAGTGGGACTCTGAGGCAGAGCAGACAGGGAGAAGTTGCTGAACACAGCGGGTCTGGTGGCCTGAAGCGCATATGTTTTAATGCAAGAAGTATTACGGGTAAGGCAGATGAACTTAGAGCTTGGATTAGTACTTGGAACTATGATGTTGTTGCCATTACAGAGACCTGGTTGAGGGAAGGGCAGGATTGGCAGCTAAACGTTCCAGGATTTAGATGTTTCAGGCGGGATAGAGGGGGATGTAAAAGGGGTGGCTGAGTTGCGCGACTGGTTCGGGAGAATATCACAGCTGTACTGCGGGAGGACACCTCAGAGTGCAGTGAGGCTATATGGGTAGAGATCAGGAATAAGACGGGTGCAGTCACAATGTTGGGGGTTTACTACAGGCCTCCCAACAGCCAGCGGGAGATAGAGGAGCAGATAGGTAGACAGATTTTGGAAAAGAGTAAAAACAACAGGGTTGTGGTGATGGGAGACTTCAACTTCCCCAATATTGACTGGGGCTCACTTAGTGCCAGGGGCTTAGACGGGGCGGAGTTTGTAAGGAGCATCCAGGAGGGCTTCTTAAAACAATATGTGGACAGTCCAACTAGGGAAGGGGCGGTACTGGACCTGGTATTGGGGAATGAGCCCGGCCAGGTGGTCGATGTTTCAGTAGGGGACCATTTCGGGAACAGTGGCCACAATTCAGTAAGTTTTAAAGTGCTGGTGGACAAGGATAAGAGTGGTCCTAGGATGAATGTGCTAAATTGGGGGAAGGCTAATTATAACAATATTAGGCGGGAACTGAAGAACATAGATTGGGGGTGGATGTTTGAGGGCAAATCAACATCTGACATGTGGGAGGCTTTCAAGTGTCAGTTGAAAGGAATTCAGGACCGGCATGTTCCTGTGAAGAAGAAGGATAAATACGGCAATTTTCGGGAACCTTGGATAATGAGAGATATTGTAGGCCTCGTCAAAAAGAAAAAGGAGGCATTTGTCAGGGCTAAAAGGCTGGGAACAGACGAAGCCTGTGTGGAATCTCAGGAAAGTAGGAAGGAACTTAAGCAAGGAGTCAGGAGGGCTAGAAGGGGTCACGAAAAGTCATTGGCAAATAGGGTTAAGGAAAATCCCAAGGCTTTTTACACGTACATAAAAAGCAAGAGGGTAGCCAGGGAAAGGGTTGGCCCACTGAAGGATAGGCAAGGGAATCTATGTGTGGAGCCAGAGGAAATGGGCGAGGTACTAAATGAATACTTTGCATCAGTATTCACCAAAGAGAAGAAATTGGTAGATGTTGAGTCTGGAGAAGGGTGTGTAGATAGCCTGGGTCACATTGAGATCCAAAAAGACGAGGTGTTGGGTGTCTTAAAAAATATTAAGGTAGATAAGTCCCCAGGGCCTGATGGGATCTACCCCAGAATACTGAAGGAGGCTGGAGAGGAAATTGCTGAGGCCTTGACAGAAATCTTTGGATCCTCACTGTCTTCAGGTGATGTCCCGGAGGACTGGAGAATAGCCAATGTTGTTCCTCTGTTTAAGAAGGGTAGCAAGGATAATCCTGGGAATTACAGGCCGGTGAGCCTTACTTCAGTGGTAGGGAAATTACTGGAGAGAATTCTTCGAGACAGGATGTACTCCCATTTGGAAGCAAATGGACGTATTAGTGAGAGGCAGCATGGTTTTGTGAAGGGGAGGTCGTGTCTCACTAACTTGATAGAGTTTTTCGAGGAGGTCACTAAGATGATTGATGCAGGTAGGGCAGTGGATGTTGTCTATATGGACTTCAGTAAGGCCTTTGACAAGGTCCCCTCATGGTAGACTGGTACAAAAGGTGAAGTCACACGGGATCAGGGGTGAGCTGGCAAGGTGGATACAGAACTGGCTAGGCCATAGAAGGCAGAGGGTAGCAATGGAGGGATGCTTTTCTAATTGGAGGGCTGCGACGAGTGGTGTTCCACAGGGATCAGTGCTGGGACCTTTGCTCTTTGTAGTATATATAAATGATTTGGAGGAAAATGTAACTGGTCTGATTAGTAAGTTTGCAGACGACACAAAGGTTGGTGGAATTGCGGATAGCGATGAGGACTGTCTGAGGTTACAGCAGGATTTAGATTGTTTGGAGACTTGGGCGGAGAGATGGCAGATGGAGTTTAATCCGGACAAATGTGAGGTAATGCATTTTGGAAGGTCTAATGCAGGTAGGGAATATACAGTGAATGGTAGAACTCTCAAGAGTATTGAAAGTCAAAGAGATCTAGGAGTACAGGTCCACAGGTCACTGAAAGAGGCAACACAGGTGGAGAAGGTAGTCAAGAAGGCATACAGCATGCTTGCCTTCATTGGCTGGGGCATTGAGTATAAGAATTGGCAAGTCATGTTGCAGCTGTATCGAACCTTAGTTAGGCCACACTTGGAGTATAGTGTTCAATTCTGGTCGCCACACTACCAGAAGGATGTGGAGGCTTTAGAGAGGGTGCGGAAGAGATTTACCAGAATGTTGCCTGGTATGGAGGGCATAGCTATGAGGAGCAGTTTAATAAACTCGGTTTGTTCTCACTGGAACGAAGGAGGTTGAGGGGAGACCTGATAGAGGTATACAAAATTATGAGGGGCATAGACAGAGTGGATAGTCAGAGGCTTTTCCGCGGGGTAGAGAGGTCAATTACAAGGGGCATAGGTTTAAGGTGAGAGGGGCAAGGTTTAGAGTAGATGTACGAGGCAAGTTTTGTACGCAGAGGGTAGTGGGTGCCTGGAACTCGCTACCGGAGGAGGTAGTGGAAGCAGGGACGATAGGGACATTTAAGGGGCATCTTGACAAATATATGGATAGGATGGGAATAGAGGGATACGGACCCAGGGAGTGTAGAAGATTGTAGTTTAGTCGGGCAGCATGGTCGGCACGGGCTTGGAGGGCCGAAGGGCCTGTTCCTGTGCTGTACATTTCTTTGTTCTTTGTGTCCAAATGATGTTTTAAAAGGAACCGCTTGGGAGAAACGGTGTCCTTTCTGATGGAACCTGCAGCATGTTTTATGTTGTTTGTAGTGTTTTGTTAAATGTTGTACGGCCCCAGGACACCACCCCTCTGACGCCCCCTGGCAGTCGGAGAAACTAGTTTGGCCAGACGCCACAGAGTTTGTCCACAGAGACTTGTTCATGTCCCAGACGCCAGTTCAGAGGAACTCGTCTGTCGACGGAAACACAGACCCCCGTTCGTAACTGCTCTTCTGGTTCGAGGAAGGAACCAATACGGCAGCCCCACCACGATGACTACATTTCTTGCCCGTTCTTGTCGGTTGCTCAGGCAGTGGAGAAACGGCTTGGGACCCGTCCTGCCTGGGAACCCCCCTCTGGTCAGCTACGCTTGGGTAGGGCACAAACGGCATTGGTCGCCGTCCTACCCGGGGACTCCTTCCAACTCTTACCCGTCGTGGCCCACACGCAACTCATTTCAGCAAAGTTTTGTTCAAAAAAAGTTTTGTTTTGTTTCAGGTAACCCTTAGGTTGCCATCCCTCTGCTATTTACATCCTGAAACATTTGGATGGTAAATCGCACAGTCTGCGAGACGGCTCGCACTGGTTCACTATCTGTATGTGTGTCTTGTCCTGAAATTCAGTTAAAAGAAAAAATGAGGGAGTCACACATTGTGACCAATTATAAAGGGAGTAATTGGCACTAAAGCTCAGACAGGCTATCGTACGAGATATTAACACAAGGTAGTAACAGACACTATGCTTGGTCCCACAGAACTCCAGAAGCTCCAGGACCAGAGAAGAGAAGAGAAGGGAAAGAAGAACCATGAGGACATCCTCTGCTCATCGTTATAATGGACATTTAGTTGCGCGCGAACGCGAACCCCCTGACCTCAACCCCCCCCCCCCCCCAGCCGTTAATGATTCACTTCCCCACAGTACCCAGAGCCCAGTCACAAGCGACACCGCATCATCTTGGTGTGACAGGTTTATAACCTGGTACTCCCTGTCCTACTTAATAGAATCCCTATTGGTATTGGCGACACTCTGCTGCATCGTGCAGACTATTCGTCTGAGGAAATGGAGAAGGAGAGCCTACCGCACTCGCACCCCGGTATATAGCATCAGATCCCCTATTTTCGGATACGACCAGACCCCCGACCCCCACGATCTATAATAAAGAGCATTCACTTGCGTTTTGTTGTAAATAAAGAAATGTTCATGAGCGATTCTACAATCCTGAGTTTGACTGCCAAGCCAGGAAAATGTGTATAAAACTGTTATGATTTTGTTTGTATGGTTTAGGAAGTTAGAGTGATGAAATATTTGAGTGAGTGTAGTTTATTAAGGATAGTTAGCGGTTCCCATTTTCTTGTTTTGTAATGCATGTCCCTGTTTGACATAGCGCCCCTCAGAATGTCAGTTAAAATTTTCTTGCATAATTATGGTCAGTGTAGAGGCCATCGAAGAGTGCTCGCCGGGTCAGGGAATGGAAAGCAACGCAGTTATGTGATCCTTCACGCTTCGCGTTAGGATCACAAGGAGGGAGTGTAGCCACCTGAGTTGGCAAGTCCTGATTTAAAATGGCGAACGGCAAAGGCTGAAGGGAAATTCAGCCAACACAGGCAGAAACCAGCAGGTACAGGTTTGCTGTGTATTTAACTCTGCAAAGGCCCAGGCAGCATCGATACCAGCGACCATCAGCATAATAATGTAGCAGCCATCTACATACTAATAAGCAATCCCCGGGAACAATAGCAACATTTAGGACAAACAAAACTAAGCCAGACACCCCGGCGCCAGCAGGAGCCAACACAAAAGAGGTTAACGGAGAAAGGACTTCCGGGTGCGGCGATGACCAGCTAAGTCGCACGTTTCGGCAGCTCCCGGTGGAACGGACCTTTGGGCTCTTAATAGGAGCCCCAGCAGCAATTTTAACGGCTAAAAACACTGTGCGGTAAACCAGAAGGGAATCCCCCAGGACACGTATGGAAAAGGGAGAGGAAAGCGGCCGGATTGCGGAGGATCCTCTAGAGCAGCGGCAAGGAAAGCAAGCTCAAAGCAAGATGGCGTCGGAAGGTGGCCGTTTGGTATGGGGCCCTGACCAACAAGAGTTCCTGCGGCGCTGTGTGGAGGAACTGAAAAAGGAGATGAAGAAGGAGCTGTTGGCCCCGATATTACAAGCGATTGAGGGGCTAAAGGAGGAGCAAAAGACCCAGGAACAGGAGCTTCGGGTCGTGAAGGCAAAGGCTGCTGAGAATGAGGACGACATACAGGGCCTGGTGGTGAAGACAGAGATGCACGAGACACAGCACAAAAGGTGTGTGGAAAGGCTGGAGGTGCTGGAGAATAATTCGAGGAGGAAGAATTTAAGGGTTCTGGGTCTTCCCGAAGGTGCAGAGGGGGCGGACGTCGGGGCATATGTGAGCACGATGCTTCACTCGTTAATGGGATCGGAGGCCCCGACGGGCCCTTTTGGAGGTGGAGGGAACCTATCGAGTTTTGGCGCGAAGACCGAGTGCTGGAGAAATACCTCGAGCCATAGTGGTGAGGTTTCTCCGCTATAATGACAGAGAGATGGTCCTCAGATGGGCAAAGAAAACTCGGAGCAGTAGGTGGGAGAACGCGGTGATCCTCGTATACCAGGATTGGAGTGCGGAGGTGGCGAGAAGGAGGGCAAGTTTTAATCGGGCTAAGGCGGTGCTTCACAAAAAGGTCAAATTCGGAATGTTGCAGCCGGCAAGACTGTGGGTCACACACCAAGGGAAGCACCACTACTTTGAGACGGCAGAAGCGGCGTGGACATTCATTGTGGACGAGAAGCTGGAATAGGCGGGCGAGAAAAAGAACGTTTGGGACAAAGTGGTGGGGTGATCATGTGGGGTGAGGGGGGGAAAAGGGGGGAGGGGATGATTTTTCAAGCTGTTAATCTTGCGACCCTGTAACTTTTCTCTCTTCCCCATGTTGTGGGGGAGGGGGGGGGAGGATGAGGAACTGGGGGCGCCGGTCATTAGGGGCGGGGCCAAGTGGGAAGCGCGGGCTTTGCTCCTGCGCTATGGTAATTGTGGCGGGAACAGGGACGCAGGAAGGAGGGGGCCTCGCACAGTGAGGGGCCGAGGACAAGGGGGGAAGCCGAGGTCAGCCAGAGTTCGCTGACTTCTGGGAGCAACATGGGGGGTGCAACTACACTAGAAAAGGATCTGGCGGAGGCGGGGGTTAACTGGGTTGCTGCTGCTAAGGAGAAGGGGGAGCTGGTACGGGGTGGGGTGGTCGAGGCGGGAGGGCGCCGTCGGGGCGATACACGGGTACGTGGGAACCGGGTGAGGAGCTGGGTTAGAAAAGGGGATGGCTAGTCGACAAGGGGGGGGGGTAAAGAGCCCCCCAACCCGGCTGATCACGTGGAATGTGAGAGGGCTGAACGGGCCGATTAAAAGGGCACGGGTACTCGCACACCTAAAGAAATTAAAGGCAGATGTGGTTATGTTGCAGGAGACGCATCTGAAACTGATAGACCAGGTCAGACTACGCAAAGGATGGGTGGGGCAGGTGTTTCATTCGGGTTTAGATGCGAAGAATAGGGGGGGGGTGGCTACCTTAGTGGGGAAACGGGTACTGTTTGAGGCAAAGACCATAGTGGCGGACAGTGGGGGCAGATATGTGATGGTGAGTGGCAGATTGCAAGGGGAGGCGGTGGTTCTGGTGAACGTATATGCCCCGAACTGGGATGATGCCAATTTTATGAGGCGTATGTTGGGACGTATCCCGGACCTAGAGGCGGGAAAGTTGGTAATGGGGGGAGATTTCAATACGGTGCTGGACAGGTCGAGGTCCAGGAACGGGAGGAGGCCGGCAGCCGCCAAGGTGCTCAAGGACTTCATGGAGCAGATGGGAGGGGTAGACCCCTGGAGATTTAGTACGCCTAGGAGTAAGGAGTTCTCGTTTTTCTCCTATGTCCACAAAGTATACTCACGGATAGACTTTTTTTGTCCTGGGAAGGGCACTGATTCCGAAGGTGACAGGGACGGAATATACGGCCATAGCCATCTCGGACCACGCTCCCCATTGGGTAGATCTGGAGGTAGGCGAGGAAAAGGAGCAGCACCCACTCTGGAGAATGGATATGGGATTATTGGCGGGTGAGGGGGTGTGTTTAAGGGTGAGGGGGTGCATCGAAAGGTACTTGGAACTCAATGATAATGGGGAGGTTCAGGTGGGAGTGGTCTGGGAGGCGTTGAAGGCGGTGGTTAGAGGGGAACTGATATCCATCAGGGCCCATAAAGGAAAGCAGGAGGGTGGGGAAAGGGAGCGGTTGCTGAAAGAACTTTTGAGGGTGGACAGGCAATATGCGGAGGCACCGGAGGAGGGACTGTACAGGGAAAGGCAAAGGCTACATGCAGAATTTGACCTGTTGACCACGGGTAATGCAAAGGCACAATGGAGGAAGGCACAGGGTGTACAGTATGAATATGGAGAGAAGGCGAGTCGGTTACTGGCCCACCAACTGAGGAAGAGGGGAGCAGCGAGGGAGATAGGGGGGGTGAGAGATGAGGAGGGACAGATGGAGCGGGGAGCGGAGAGAGTGAATGGCGTGTTCAAGGCATTCTATGAAAGGTTATATAAGGCTCAGCCCCCGGAAGGGAAGGAGGGAATGATGTGTTTCTTGGATCAGCTGGAATTCCCTAAGGTGGAGGAGCAGGAGAGGGTGGGACTGGGAGCACAGATTGAGATGGAGGAGGTAGTGAAAGGGATTGGGAGCATGCAGGCGGGGAAGGCCCCGGGACCAGACGGATTCCCGGTGGAATTTTATAGGAAGTATATGGACTTGCTGGCCCCGCTTTTGACGAGAACCTTTAATGAGGCTAGGGAAAGGGGGCAGCTGCCCCCGACTATGTCGGAGGCAACGATATCGCTCCTTTTGAAGAAGGAAAAAGACCCGTTGCAGTGTGGGTCCTACAGGCCCATTTCCCTTTTAAATGTAGATGCTAAGATTCTGGCCAAGGTGATGGCGACAAGGATAGAGGACTGTGTCCCGGGGGTGGTCCATGAGGACCAAACCGGGTTCGTGAAGGGGAGACAGCTGAACACGAACATACGGAGGCTGCTAGGGGTAATGATGATGCCCCCACCAGAGGGAGAAGCGGAGATAGTGGTGGCGATGGACGCCGAGAAAGCATTCGACAGAGTCGAGTGGGATTATCTGTGGGAGGTGCTGAGGAGATTTGGTTTTGGAGAAGGGTATATCGGATGGGTACAGCTGCTGTATAGGGCCCCGGTGGCGAGTGTGGTCATGAATAGACAGAGGTCTGATTACTTCCGTCTTCATAGAGGGACGAGGCAGGGGTGTCCCCTGTCTCTGTTACTGTTTGCATTGGCGATTGAGCCCCTGGCCATAGCACTGAGGGGCTCCAGGAAGTGGAGGGGAGTGCTCAGGGGAGGAGAAGAACACCGGGTAACATTGTATGCAGATGATCTATTGCTGTATGTTGCAGACCCAGTGGAGGGGATGCCTGAGATAATGCAGACACTCAGGGAGTTTGGGGATTTTTCGGGGTACAAATTGAACATGGGGAAAAGTGAGCTGTTTGTGGTGCATCCGGGGGAGCAGAGCAGGGGAATAGATGATTTACCGCTGAGGAAGGTAACAAGAGATTTCCGGTACTTAGGGATTCAGAAAGCCAGGAATTGGGGAATCTTACACCGGCTTAATTTAACGCGATTGGTGGAACAGATGGAGGAGGATTTTAAGAGATGGGACATGGTGCCCCTGTCACTGGTGGGTAGGGTGCAGGCGGTTAAAATAGTAGTCCTCCCGAGATTCCTCTTTGTGTTTCAGTGCCTCCCGGTGATGGTCACAAAGGCTTTTTTCAAGAGAATTGAGAAAGGTGTTATGAGTTTTGTGTGGGCCGGGAAGACCCCGAGAGTGAGGAGGGGGTTCTTGCAGCGTAGTAGGGATAGGGGGCCGCCAATATCTCAATGGTATGTAAGTGGATGGGAGAAGGGGAGGGAGCGGCGTGGAAGAGATTGGAGAGGGCGTCCTGCAGGGGGACTAGCCTACAAGCAATGGTGACGGCGCCATTGCCGTTCTCCCCGAAGAAATACACCACAAGCCCAGTGGTGGTGGCTACATTAAAAATTTTGGGGCAGTGGAGACGGCATGGGGGAAGGACGGGAGCCTCGGTGCGGTCCCCGATAAGAAATAACCATAGGTTTGTCCCGGGGAGAATAGGTGGGGGATTTAGAGCATGGCAGAGAGCTGGGGTTGTGCAACTGAGAGATCTGTTCGTAGACGGGACGTTTGCGAGTCTGGGAGCGCTGACGGAAAAATATGGGTTGCCCCAAGGGAATGCATTCAGGTATATGCAACTGAGGGCTTTTGTGAGGCAACAGGTGAGGGAATTCCCGCAGCTCCCGACGCAGGAGGTCCAGGATAGAGTGATCTCAGGGACATGGGTGGGGGATGGTAGGGTGTCGGATATATACAGGGAAATGAGGGACGAGGGGGAGATCATGGTAGATGAGCTGAAAGGGAAATGGGAAGAAGAGCTGGGGGAAGAGATTGAGGAGGGGCTGTGGGCTGGTGCCCTACGTAGGGTAGACTTGTCGTCCTCGTGTGCCAGGCTAAGCCTGATACAATTCAAGGTTCTACACAGGGCGCATATGACTGGAGCACGGCTCAGTAAATTTTTCGGGGTAGAGGATAGGTGTGGGAGATGCTCGAGAAGCCCAGCAAACCACACCCACATGTTTTGGTCATGCCCGGCACTGCAGGGGTTCTGGGTGGGGGTGGCAAAGGTGCTTTCGAAGGTGGTGGGGGTCCGGGTCGAGCCAAGCTGGGGGTTAGCTATATTTGGGGTTGCAGAAGAGCCGGGAGTGCAGGAGGCGAGAGAGGCTGATGTTTTGGAGGGGGAGGGGGGGGGGGAGGACCCGGGCGGGTTCTTAGGGATGTCTCTGTATAGATATTTGTATTAGGTATTGTATATTGGATTGTTGGATTGTATTTTTGGAGAGTAATTATTTTTGATAAGGCAGTTGCCATTTAGTTTTTTGTTTATATATTATTTATTTATTTGTTTAAAAACTGGCCACTGTTATTTATATTGCTTTATTGTTGTTAAAAAGGAAAAACTTTGTATTGTTATGTTTGGCCAAAAAATTTGAATAAAATATATATTTTTTTAAAAAGAGGTTAACGGACACCTCAAGACCGCCCATCGATCAGGGAACCGCTCCAGTATTGGAGAAATCGAACCAAGCGATTGGGACAAAATCCAATCACCTAGAACCAGGTACAGGGTCCACCCGAAAGGCGGGAAGCCCCTGGGGACTATAAAGTTAAGCCCCAAGTTCAAATCGTTCTTCTTGACCGGGTCACCCAGCAACGCGAACCAACATTGACCGTGACCGGTCCAACGGCCGCCGAGAGATCGTAAGTCTTAAGTCAACGCTCGCTACGAGATAGGCGCTCCTAGCTATCAATCCGTACCAACTTCGAATCCCGCAGGCTCAGAACCCGAACGAAAGGCCATTTGTTCCCCTGACCTGGTGGGCAAGTCCGAAGTTAAGTATCAGCCTGTTAGTTGTAGAAGTAGCTTAGACGTAGAATTTGTGCATGAGTAGCGATTACTGCGCAGAAGGGTGGGTGAGTAAATTTGCAGACGACACTAAAGTCGGTGGTGTTGTCGATAGTGTGGAAGGATGTAGCATATTACAAAGGGACATAGCTAAGCTGCAGAGCTGGGCTGAGAGGTGGCAAATTGAGTTTAATGTAGAGAAGTGTGAGGTGATTCACTTTGGAAGGAATAACAGGAATGCGGAATGTTTGGCTAATGGTAAAGTTCTTGGAAGTGTGGATGAGCAGAGGGATCTAGGTGTCCATGTACATAGATCCCTGAAAGTTGCCACCCAGGTTGATAGGGTTGTGAAGAAGGCCTATGGAGTGTTGGCCTTTATTGGTAGAGGGATTGAGTTCCGGAGTCATGAGGTCATGTTGCAGCTGTACAGAACTCTGGTACGGCCGCATTTGGAGTATTGCGTACAGTTCTGGTCACCTCATTATAGGAAGGACGTGGAAGCTTTGGAGCGGGTGCAGAGGAGATTTACCAGGATGTTGCCTGGTATGGAGGGAAAATCTTATGAGGAAAGGCTGATGGACTTGAGGTTGTTTTCGTTGGAGAGAAGAAGGTTAAGAGGAGACTTAATAGAGGCATACAAAATGATCAGGGGGTTAGATAGGGTGGACAGTGAGAGCCTTCTCCCGCGGATGGAAATGGCTGGCACGAGGGGACATAACTTTAAACTGAGGGGTAATAGATATAGGACAGAGGTCAGAGGTAGGTTCTTTACGCAAAGAGTAGTGAGGCCGTGGAATGCCCTACCTGCTACAGTAGTGAACTCGCCAACATTGAGGGCATTTAAAAGTTTATTGGATAAGCATATGGATGATAATGGCATAGTGTAGGTTAGATGGCTTTTGTTTTTTGACTTCCCATGTCGGTGCAACATCGTGGGCCGAAGGGCCTGTACTGCGTTGTATCGTTCTATGTTCTATGTTCTATGTACTGTGTGTAATAAATGTGCTTTGATTTAAATCTTACTAATCGGTGTGTTGGATTATTAATTATTACTCGGACTTGAACCTCGTGGCGGTATCAGAAAGATACCTGGCGACTCGAGAGCAAAGGTTATAAAACAGAGCTAAGTGAACCAACCAAAAGTTAGCAACAGCCCCCACAGCATTACCCACATAACCATTCCAAACATAGATCATCATTTATTGCATAAAAGGATGACGCGCCAAAAATGCAAGCAACCAGCGCATCACCCGGGAAGCACAAAGCCATTTACGCCACTGCAGGGAGGTGACTTTGTCAGGATTCGCAATCCAGATGGTGGATGGATGCGTCATCGGGCTCGAAACGTTGGCTCTTTTCTCTCCCTACTGATGCTGCCAGGCCTGCTGAGATTTACCAGCATTTTCTCTTTGGTTTCAGATTCCAGCATCCGCAGTCATTTGCTTTTATCCGGTGGATGGATGGACCTGGCTAAGGGGTTCAATGAAATTTCATCGAGATCATGACCGGGATTCTCCGACCCCCCCACCCGGGCCGGGGTCGGAGAATCCCCGGGGGGGAGGCGTGAATCCCCCCCCCCCCCCGCCGCTGCCCTATTCTCCGGTGCCGTTTTTCGGGGGCCGGCGAGATTTGCGACATGCCGGCCGGGGGCCGTTGTCAGGAGCCCCCCCCCTCCCCCCGGCGATTCTCCGGGCCCCGATGCGCCGAGTGGCCGTCCAGTTATGGCCAGTCCCACCGCCGTGAATTACTCACCTCACACACGGTGGGACCTGGCAGGTAAGTGTGCGGGGGCGGTTCCGGGGGGGGGGGGGGGGGAGTTCGACCCCGGGAGGCCCGCGATTGGGGCCAATCGATCTTGCGGGTGGGTTGTTTCCGCGGGGGCCATCTTTCCTCCGTGCTGGGCCCCTGTAGGGCTGGAACGGTGCCAACGACTCCGACAGCAAGTGAGAATTCCTCACTTTCGGAGGCTGTTGCTGCCGATTTTCCCGCCGACATGGGGACTTAGTCCCCAGAAGGGAGAATCCTGCCCCATATGTAGCAAGGGCTCCAGCTGGACTGATGTTTCGCAGAAACAGACGAGCATTACTGAAAGTGAAACAGCCAGTGCAATTTCCGGAGCCAACTACAACACACCAGGACAACATTGACCTTCCAACATCTTTGTTATCGAATAAAAGAGACAATTCCAATGACACTGGCAATGACATTGAGAAGGTCAAGATGGAATAGAATACCGCCAAATTGCCAAGTTGTTTCAACTTATAGACACAAAACAACTACAACTCTGTAATTGTAACCATGATATGTGATAACTTGATGCATGAACTGGATGAAAACATTCTAGATTATGTATGTAAAAAGTGTCAGAAAAGACTGAAACATTTTTTTCAAAGAAAGGGGGATGTGACATTATAGAAATGTTCAGTGTACAAAGTGTTGTCGTGTTACAATTAACCACTAGGTGGAGCTAGAAGCAGTACCATATAAAGCACTGACTCTCAGGCTTCTGGGAGAGGGAAGGCTGGAGTACATATGAAAGTAAAGAACATAAGAACTAGGAGCAGGAGTAGGCCATCTGGCCCCTCGAGCCTGCTCCGCCATTCAATGAGATCATGGCTGATCTTTTGTGGACTCAGCTCCACAGCCCCGCCCGAACACCATAACCCTTTATTCTTCCATAAACTATCTTTATCTTGAAAACATTTAATGAAGGAGCCTCAACTGCTTCACTGGACAAGGAATTCCATAGATTCACATCCCTTTGGGTGAAGAAGTTCCTCCTAAGCTCAGTCCTAAATCTATTTCCCCTTATTTTGAGGCTATGCCCCCTAGTTCTGCTTTCACCCGCCAGTGGAAACAACCTGCCCGCATCTATCCTGTCTATTCCCTTGAGTGCATAGGAAAGATCTGGGGCGTCATTCTCCGACCCAGGTTAAGGAAAATCCCAAGGCTTTTTACACGTACATAAAAAGCAAGAGGGTAGCCAGGGAAAGGGTTGGCCCACTGAAGGATAGGCAAGGGAATCTATGTGTGGAGACAGAGGAAATGGGCGAGGTACTAAATGAATACTTTGCATCAGTATTCACCAAAGAGAAGGAATTGGTAGATGTTGAGTCTGGAGAAGGGGGTGTAGATAGCCTGGGTCACATTGTGATCCAAAAAGACGAGGTGTTGGGTGTCTTAAAAAATATTAAGGTAGATAAGTCCCCAGTGCCTGATGGGATCTACCCCAGAATACTGAAGGAGGCTGGAGAGGAAATTGCTGAGGCCTTGACAGAAATCTTTGGATCCTCGCTGTCTTCAGGGGATGTCCCAGGGGACTGGAGAATAGCCAATGTTGTTCCTCTGTTTAAGAAGGGTAGCAAGGATAATCCCGGGAACTACAGGCCGGTGAGCCTTACTTCAGTGGTCGGGAAATTACTGGAGAGAATTCTTCGAGACAGGATCTACTCCCATTTGGAAGCAAATGGACGTATTAGTGAGAGGCAGCACGGTTTTGTGAAGGGGAGGTCGTGTCTCACTAACTTGATAGAGTTTTTCAAGGAGGTCACGAAGATGATTGATGCAGGTAGGGCAGTAGATGTTGTCTATATGGACTTCAGTAAGGCCTTTGACAAGGTCCCTCATGGTAGACTAGTACAAAAGGTGAAGTCACACGGGATCAGGGGTGAACTGGCAAGGTGGATACAGAACTGGCTAGGCCATAGAAGGCAGAGGGTAGCAATGGAGGGATGCTTTTCTAATTGGAGGGCTGTGACCAGTGGTGTTCCACAGGGATCAGTGCTGGGACCTTTGCTCTTTGTAGTATATATAAATGATTTGGAGGAAAATGTAACTGGTCTGATTAGTAAGTTTGCAGACGACACAAAGGTTGGTGGAATTGCGGATAGCGATGAGGACTGTCTGAGGATACAGCAGGATTTAGATTGTCTGGAGACTTGGGCGGAGAGATGGCAGATGGAGTTTAATCCGGACAAATGTGAGGTAATGCATTTTGGAAGGTCTAATGCAGGTAGGGAATATACAGTGAATGGTAGAACCCTCAAGAGTATTGAAAGTCAAAGAGATCTAGGAGTACAGGTCCACAGGTCATTGAAAGGGGCAACACAGGTGGAGAAGGTAGTCAAGAAGGCATACGGCATGCTTGCCTTCATTGGCCGGGGCATTGAGTATAAGAATTGGCAAGTCATGTTGCAGCTGTATAGAACCTTAGTTAGGCCACACTTGGAGTATAGTGTTCAATTCTGGTCGCCACACTACCAGAAGGATGTGGAGGCTTTAGAGAGGGTGCAGAAGAGATTTACCAGAATGTTGCCTGGTATGGAGGGCATAAGCTATGAGGAGCGATTGAATAAACTCGGTTTGTTCTCACTGGAACGAAGGAGGTTGAGGGGCGACCTGATAGAGGTATACAAAATTATGAGGGGCATAGACAGAGTGGATAGTCAGAGGCTTTTCCCCAGGGTAGAGGGGTCAATTACTAGGGGGCATAGGTTTAAGGTGAGAGGGGCAAGGTTTAGAGTAGATGTACGAGGCAAGTTTTTTACGCAGAGGGTAGTGGGTGCCTGGAACTCGGTACCGGCGGAGGTGGTGGAAGCAGGGACGATAGGGACATTTAAGGGGCATCTTGACAAATATATGAATAGGATGGGAATAGAGGGATACGGACCCAGGAAGTGTAGAAGATTGTAGTTTAGTCGGGCAGTATGGTCGGCACGGGCTTGGAGGGCCGAAGGGCCTGTTCCTGTGCTGTACATTTCTTTGTTCTTTGTTCTTTGACCCCCCGCCGGGTTGGAGAATCGCCGGGGGCTGCCGATAATCCCGCCCCCGCCGGTTGCCGAAGTCTCCGGCACCTTTTAAACCACCTTTTGAACGGCGGGACAAGGCGGCGTGGGCGGGCTCCGGGGTCCTGGGGGGGGGGCGCGGGGCGATCTGGGCCCACCGATCCGCGGGCCGGCCTGTGCCGTGGGGGCACTCTTTCCCTTCCGCCTCCGCCACGGTCTCCACCATGGCGGAGGTGGAAGTGACTCTCCCCACTGCGTATGCGCGGGGAACTGTCAGCGGCCGCTGACGCTCCTGCGCATGCGCCGCCCCGACATGCCATTTCCACGCCAGCTGGCGGGGCAGAAATCCCTCCGGCGTCGGCCTAGCCCCTCAATGTTGGGGCTCGGCCCCCAAAGATGCGGAGCATTCCGCACCTTTGTGGCGGCGCGATGCCCGTCTGATTGGCGCCGTTTTGGGCGCCAGTCGGCGGACATCGCGCCATTTGGGGAGAATTTCGCCCCTGGAGAGGATAGAGTGCAGTTCGAGTTAGAGACTAGTGTTAGGAGAGTGTAAATTACTATAATTATTGTTCACTGTAGAAGTAAGCTTAATTTAAGTAGTGTGAATGAATTAGGCTTCTGTGGACTTTATGAACAATACGATATCCGTCCTAACAACAGAATCACCAAGAACACTACGGGGCGCGATTCTCTGGTTGTCGATTCGCTGGAGAATCAACGTCCGCGCCAAATCGGGGGCGGCGCTGCTTTCGCAATGCTCCACCCCCTCCAAAGCGGCATACTCTAGGAGTACGGCGCACGCTGTATCGCAGGCCTCAGGATGTTACCTAAGACCCTCCCCCCCCCCCCCCCCCCGATGACCCGCCCCCGAACAGCCGAGTTCCCCACGGCGTGGGTCCCTCGTGGTCTCGCCCGTCGGGGAGGCTGATTCGTGGGCAAGGGGGGACTTTGGCAGGGCTGCGGACACTGGTAGGGGGCTGGTCCAGGGGTCGCGAGCTGGCCAAAGGGGGGGCACTATTTGGCGGGGCCCGAGTCGGCGCACGGCCTCCGCATGTTGCACGCCGTGGGTGAGGGTACACGCAAACGTACAAGCTAATAGAAGTAGACCACCCGGCCCCTCGAGCCTGCTCCGCCATCCCCGAAGACCATGGCCAAACTGACTGTGCGCCGAGCTCCACCTGCCCCCAATAATCTTTGACTCCCTTGGTCAAGGATCCAGTTACCTCTGTGTGAGGATACTCATTAGCCCGTAGCCCCACCACTCTCTGGGAAAGAGGGTTCCGAACACCCACATCCCTCTGAGCAGAATCATTCCTTCCTGCCTCCGTGACCAATGGGAGACCCCCACAGGTATTGAGATATCCCTATTTGCGAATCAATGTCGGTTGGTGGAGCTAAGGGACAGATGTGCCATGGTTGGATTGAACAGGCTAGAGGGGCTGAATGGCAGCATTACTGAGGCGCTCACCTTGGTCAACCAGGGCCACATCTTCCTCATCAGAGTCCAGCTTTTTAATCTTTGGTTTCTTTACTTTGCCTTTTCTTGTTGTATTCAGATTGGTCATCCTGAACCAGGAGAGACCGTTACAGCAGCACCCTGCCCCCCCCGCACCCCCCGTACCCCCCCGCACCCCCCCCGCACCCCCCCCCGCAACCTGCCCCCCCCGCACCCCCGTCCCCCCCGCTCCCCCCCACACCCCCCCCCGCAACCTGCCCCCCCCCGCACCCCCGTCCCCCCCGCTCCCCCCCACACCCCACCCCGCAACCTGCCCCCCCGCACCCCCCCGCAGCACCCCCCGCAACCTGCCCCCCCCCGCACCCCCGTCCCCCCGCTCCCCCCCACACCCCACCCGCAACCTGCCCCCCCCCGCACCCCCCGTACCCCCCCGCACCCCCCGTCCCCCCGCACCCCCGGTACCCCCCCCCCGTACCCCCCCCCGTCCCCCCCCACCCCCCCGTACCCCCCGTCCCCCCGCACCCCCGGTACCCCCCCGTACCCCCCCGCACCCCCCATCCCCCCGCACCCCCTCCCGCCCGCTCCACCCCACACCCCCCCGCACCCCACCCGCACCCCTCCCCCCGCTCCCCCCCACACCACCACCCCCGCAACCTGCCCCGTCCCCCCGCACCCCCACCACCCCCCCGCAACTGCCCCGCCCCCGTACCCCCCGCATCCCCCGCTACCTGCCCCACCCCCCGCACCCCCACCCCCCTCCCCCCGCACCTCCCGTACCCCCCCGTACCCCCGTACCGCCCCGTACCCCCCGTACCCACTCCCCCCTCCCCGCACCACCCCTGTACCCCCTGTACCCCCCGTAGCCCCCACTCCCCGCACACCCCTGTACCCCCTGTACCCCCCCCCGCACCCCCCCCGCACCCCCCCACTCCCCGCAACCCCCATAACCCCATACCACCCCCAGCACCCCCCCGTACCCCCCAGCCCCCCGTACCACCCCGCACCCCCCCAGCCCCTCCCCCTCCCCGTACCCCCCACTCCCCCACACACCCCCACTCCCCGTACCCCGCCCGCACCCCCTGCACCTCCCCTGCACCCCCCGTACCCCCCCGCACCCCCCGTACCCCCTCACCCCCGCACCCCCCCCACAACACCCCCGCACCCCCCGCACCCCCCCGTACCCCCCCGCACCCCCCATAGCCTCCCCGCACCCCCCGCACCCACCCCGCACCCCCCGTACCCACCCCCGCACCCCCTTCCCCTCCCCGCACCCCACCACTCCCCGTACCCCCCGCACCCCCCTCCCCCCCGCACCCCCCCGCACCCCCGTACCCTCCCCGCACCACCACCAGCCCCTCCCCCCCTCACCCCCCGTACCCCCCCGCACCCCCCCTCCCCCCCCGCACCCCCGTACCCTCCCTGCTTCACCCCCACCCCCTCCCCCTCCCCGTACCCCCCCACTCCCACACACCCCCACTCCCCGTACCCCCGCCCGCACCCCCTGCACCCCCCAGCACCCCCGTACCCCCCGCACCCCCCCCGTACCCCCTCACCCCCGCACCCCCCCCACAACCCCCCCGTACCCCCCGCACACCCCCGTACCCCCCCCCGCACACCCGTACCCCCCCGCACCCCCGTACCCCCCCGCACCCCCCGCACCCCCCCCACACCCTCCCCGCACCCCCCGCACCCCCCTCCCCCCCCGCACCCCCCGTACCCTCCCCGCACCACCACCAGCCCCTCCCCCCCGCACCCCCCTCCCCCCCGCACCCCCCGTACCCTCCCTGCTTCACCCCCCCACCCCGTACCCCCCCACTCCCCACACACCCCACTCCCCGTACCCCGCCCGCACCCCCTGCACCCCCCCGCACCCCCGTACCCCCCCGCACCCCCCCGTACCCCCTCACCCCCGCACCCCCCCCACAACCCCCCCGTACCCCCCCGCACACCCCCGTAGTACCCCCCCGCACCCCCCCGTAGCCCCCGCACCCCCCCGTAGCCCCCCCGCACCCCCCACACCCTCCCCGCACCCCCGCCGCACCCACCCCGCACCCCCCGTACCCACCCCCGCACCCCCTTCCCCTCCCCGCACCCCCCCACTCCCCGTACCCCCCCGCACCCCCCGCACCCCCCTCCCCCCCGCACCCCCCCGCACCCCCCCGTACCTCCCCGCACCACCACCAGCCCCTCCCCCCCTCACCCCCCGTACCCCCCCCGCACCCCCCCTCCCCCCCGCACCCCCGTACCCTCCCTGCTTCACCCCACCCCCTCCCCCTCCCCGTACCCCCCCACTCCCCGCACCCCCCACTCCCCGCACCCCCCCACTCCCCGTACCCCCCGGAACCCCCCCGCACACCCCCTCCCCCCCGCATTCCCTCCCGTACCCTCTCCTCACCACCCCCACCCCTCCCCCCGCAGCCCCTCACTCCCCATACTCCACACCCCCCACCGCACCCCACCCCTCCCTCCCCCCCCGCACCGCCACCCCCCCCTCCCCCACAGAACCCCCCTGACCCCTACCCCCGCACCCCTCCCGCGCACCCCCCCACTCGCCGTACCCCACCCACCCCCCCTCCCCACCCCCACCCCCCCGCCCCCCCATACCCCCCCGCACCCCCCATACCCCTCCCCACCCCCACCCCACTCCCACCCACCGCACCCCTCCCTATCCCCTCCCCCATCCCCTCCTCCTCCCGCACCTCTCCCACTCACTGCACACCCACCCCCACCCCCTCCCCCTCCTGCACCCCTTCGCCCTCCCCCTCCCGCACCCCTCCTTCCCTGCACCCCTCCCCGCACCCCTCCCACTCACCGCACACCACCCCGATCCCCTACCCCTTCCCGCACCACACACCCCGTCCCCACACCCCACCCCCTCTCCGCACCCCAAACCCTCCCCGCGCCCCCACCCAACACACTCCACACACCCCCCCACCCCCACCTGCTCCCTGCACCCCTCCCCTCCCCACACCCCTGCCCACACCCCACCCCCTCCCCCTCCCCGCATGACACCCCCTCCCCGCACCCCTCCCCCTCCCCCTCCCCACCCCGCACCCCACCCCCTCCCACCCCGCATGACACCCCCTCCCCGCACCCTCCCGCTCCCCCACCCCTCCCTGCACCCACCCCCTCCCGCACCCCACCCCCTCCCCGCTCCCCCACCCCCTCCCGCACCCCCCCCCACCCAGCGGCCACTCCAAACACACCCGTCTGAATAATGCGTCCGCAAGCAGCCAATGAAATGAGTGGGGTGTGGGGGGGTCACCTTGCTGACAGCTCCTCCACGGTGAAAGCGGGATGAGAGCTGCTCCCGGCGCGATCATA